>NC_052512.1:253753-282278 GCF_014356525.2 Nilaparvata lugens | reverse complement strand
ATCATGGAATTATCTCTCACAGGCCTTCCTGTCGCGACATAGAGTGCGATAAGGAGTAAAACAGCAAGTATTAAAATTATAACAAAATAATGATTTTGCAGTTACTATTATTTGGTCCTAAGGCTCTAGAAGCCACGTGACGATTGGTCAAATTGATTCCCTTCGCCCAATAGGAGACCTGTTTCCAAAATAAATACAGTAGTGGGGCGATTCCTCAGCCGAGAGACCAGATTACGTTTCGGAGGACACTTTGCTAGAAGCACTACGGGAGTGAAAATGTAGTAGATTTGTTTCGCCCTTTTTGGGCAAGTTTATGTTTGATTAGTCAATGTGGGAGTTACTTTTATTTCTATTAAAGTTTAAATTTTCCAGTAGTGCCATGTCCTGTAAAGTTCGATTGTGTTTCTCCATCATGTACGAATAATTGTTTCTTCAAATAACCGCTAAGGTACGTAAAATAGGGTTTATATATCATTTAGGGAATTGTATTAATTGAAACTTCCATTGGAGTATCGTATCAATAAAGCCTGTTATTGATTGAGTTGATAATATTAATTGACAATAGCCTTTTTTGATTTTATTAGTGATGGAAGATATATATCATTCATTATAATATATTATTAACATTTTTCTTCTGAAGAAATACAGAGAGTAGAGAAGAAAGTTTCCAGTTATGTTACGTTCGAGTTATTATTTCTGAAGATATATTATTGTAGAAAAAGTTCTGGAAGTTAGGAAGATAGTCTTTAAATTGGAATGTAATTTTGAATATTATGTTGAGTTTGACACTTGCTATGGTTTTATATTTTTCTGACTGTGTTTTCTCATGGCGTTGAGGGATTCGAGTAAACTGGACGCTAATTTTTTTCAAATTCTTCCAAACCTTTCGAACTATTTGTGAAGGAGGATCCATCAATACTGATACGGAGAATCAGTAGTTTGAAGGTGCAAATCTATATAAAATGAGGATTCAAATAGAATGAGAGAATTTATGTAATCGGTATTCAATAGATAACTCCTGTTTAAGCTTTTGATGAATTGTAGGGAAAGTTTGAAATTGATGCTGTAATACATTTATTCACAGCGGTTCATGTGTAACCCCAAACCAACTTCATGTACCACCCCTTTGGTTCCACAACTTTTTGTAACACCGCTTCAACACACCCGTTCAGATGACAGGTCTAGGGACGTAAGATGTCGCCGTCAAGCCAAATTCAACCGGTAAAAGTTCACCGCCAAATACAAGGTACCGTAACCTCGACGATAAAGCAACATACGGACCAACAGAAGTTCAGTGTAGTGGAACAAAAGGTTCATTCAAGAATGTTAATCAAAAGTGGGGATTCGAAATTCATGAAATGGGTTATTATCGAAGAGAATTGGGTTCAACGGGTTTTTCATTCTAGAGTTTCTGCATTGAAATAATTTGTTATTTCATGACTGATATTGTTTGGTTTTGTGACGTATTGCTAATTTAACGAATGATATTAATATGCCTTCAAATCAGTTGAAGAATGTCAACAAAGTAACTTGAATTTGTTGTTCCTTTGTCCAATTTTAGTTGCCAATGTTCATTGAAGTTGTTTGTATTTTTCAGTTATTTCAAAGTGTAGTGTTAGTTCATAGTGGAAACCTATCAAATCAGGCATGGCAAGATCAATTGAAGTTTTCATGACTCTATACTCATGAATTGAGTATAGACTCAGATATTTTCTAGATGTGTCGGACTATTTCCAAATCCAAAATTTGATTCCAAATTATCTTTCTTGTTATCTATCAAAATGCCAGGCACAGTGTAATAAGCGAGACTAGTTTCTTGAAAATGTTTGAATGAATAAGTCGTAATAATATAATGTGACCTGGCTGGCTCATGTCTGGTGTCAGAGTAGTCAGTATAAATAAATAAATGGCTGTCAGTTTCAAGTCAGTTAATTGATTGAATTTTCGATCATGAGAATTTCATAATAGTCAATTGAAGCGCAAGTTTGGAAAAGAGGAACTTTCAATAGCAGAAAAAGTTGAGGAGAAGAGGGAAAAGCCGCATTCTCCAACATGTGGGGAGTCGAATAGGTATTTTTTGATTCCCTGCTCTGGCAAAGAGGGAGAAATAGCATTGATTCTTATGGGAGGTTTCACACTGAGAATGTTTGAACTCTCCCATATGGAAGTACAATGGAAATCATTCTTCGCCCAGTAGAGCGGAAATTAATATGAAAGCAGAGCTCCAGCTTCTTCCTCTCCAGGAGATCTACTGCTAATAATGGTCTAATAATTTTTAGAATCATAATCAATAAATTTGATAGAATAGCCCAATCAATAGAAATCTGAAAGCCTAAAAAGGGTTCAATCCTATCTTTTACAAGGGATTTCAATCGGATTAAGAAACCGGGTGAAATATAACTGTTGTCAAATATAGTGAGGTCAACGTTATAATGGCATTGAAGAAAGATAGGAGAGAAACGTTGCCAAGTCTCTCCATTTTGCCACTGAGTGTACACAGCTGTTACTCAATATTCATCCCATTGAATTTGATCTGATAATCATTATCATTTCCTTGATTAAATAATCAATTTGATGTCAAATCAATCAAGAAAATATTTTTTTTTTTATAATTTGATTCGAAACTTTGCTTCTATGACTGAGATCAGATTTTCATTTTTATACAAACCTGAAATGGCGGCCAGTTTAAAAAGCTGTGATACAACAATCTGAATTTCAAAACAACAGAAATTAAGTTATTTGGTAGGATCCTATTCCAATTCCCTTCAAAAATAATAGAAAAATGGAAATCCTTTTTAAAAAAAGTAATTTCAATGGGAATAATTAGTCTGGAATAACCTTTTAATATTATTTATACCGGTACGAGTAGGTCTAACCTATACGTGTAGGCTAACTGAAGCATGGATGAAGTCTAGGATGGTAAGTTATCAACTTTTAGAATGTCATTTCAGGTATTTTAATTTGTGTTTCTCATAAGGTAATGTCTAAAAATTATTTCATTGTTTCAAAAATTTATTTTAAATCAATTATACGACTTGTGTACTCAAACATTTTGATAGAATGAAGAAAAAAATGGCGGCTGAGAATTGTTTGTCTACTCTTGTACAGTCACTGTCAAGTATAAATAAAATATTCCGGCAAACAGACAACATTGCAAAGCGAGAGAGAGAGAGATAGCGCTATCTGTTTTGTTGTATGATAGAAAAGGACAGCAACAGTATTGTCAATCGTACACTGCCACTATAATGTGGACCTCACTATAAAATTATACATTTTTAACCGATGAGGTGGAACTGATATTAGGGGAAGATTCCTGAAGTTGGGCCTACTATTTTATTATCTCGAAAAACAGGTGTTAGGCTACCGACAGAGAGAAGTGGAAAGGCATTTTACAGGAGGTCAAGGCCCTTGATGAGCTGTAGCTGCATGTTGTGAGTAAGTAAGTATTATATTATCTATCAAAGACATACAAATACACCTCAACTCATAACAGAAGAGCACAGAACCAAACAAGCAAATACATGTTGATGATTAATGAAATGAGATAGCAATAAATCACAAGAGAAGAAATAGCAAACAAAGATTATGTAGAATATATCTACTCACAGTAGGACGGTGACAATGTTGCAGTGAAGCGGCTGAAGGATGCAAAACGACAGACTGAAGACGGACGTCTCAACTTCTGCTCAGCACCACAGGATGAAGACAACTAGATGTGACCTCTTCGACTGTAGCACTTCGGATGGTTTCTGCCTTCAAGACCCGTCCTATTTGAACGAAAAACTCGACTTGTTTGTTTCAAACAGTGACGCAATTTGTTGTGCACGTGTATTCAAAAATAATTTTAATTGGGCAAACTGAATTTAGTGTCACGAAATGATCGAGAAACGTGCTTTTCAAGTGATTGGATTGTCTTTGAAGTTGAGAAAAATAAGTTTATCACGTCAATAGGCTAAATTTGTCGACTTATTCACGAACTCTGGAGGAAATTCAAAGTACGTCATGTTTTCTAAGTCAAAATTGCATTTAGTATCGCAGCTGTACAAAAAGGGAAAAAACACGTTCATATTCTAAAAAAGAAATAGAATATTTTTTACAATAATTGGAAATTCGAATTTTTCATTATCGAAATCAAGAGTGGTTGTATCCGTTGATTCTAGTGTCCAGGGTCAGATTTAGAGGGGCGGCGGTGCATACTTGCACCAATCATTAAATGATGATTCTCATCCAACTAGAATATCAACCATCCATTTACAAAGCTTTAAAGCTTGTAAATGGAATTGAGTTCCAATATAAGTTTCAATATCGATTTTTTTTCAAAAATAATAGTGAGTCCAGTTTTGATGCAGCTTGACAATGTTGGCAACTCTTAATTTCTAATTCCATGACAATATCAAAATCTTTGAATAGAGCATTTCAAGATCAGTGATACACAAATTCATGAGATTTGAAGGATAGAATCTTCATGGTATTGTTGATTGAATAGAACAAACATTTTCTGAGAATATAGTTTTTTCAATTTACTAAAAATATCTTTTAGTTGAGTTATTTTCAGTCATTTTTGGTGAATTTAATAACTTTCTCAAAAATTAATATTTTCAGAAAATTTTTGTTCTACTAGATTAACAATACCATGAAGAATCTATCTTCTAAATCTCATGGATTCATCTCTTACCGGACTGGGAAATGTTCTTTCCCATTAATTTGAACTTGAGACGCTTATATCTCAAAAAATAATGATCGGAAAAGAATGTTTTCCAGGGAAACCTTATTCATTTCGGTAGCTTCATGATATCCAAATCGAAAAACTTTGAAACATATCTCCAGTAGAAAGTTTATTCCCAGCCTTTGCACAAACATAATGCCTTCTATAGACGGTAGCTGATACAGGTTTATTCTTTTTCAATAATTTAATAATTGAGATGAAATATTTTGTTGGTAAATTATCAATTCTACATTGTCCTTTTGTTCTACATCAAAATATGATCTGGCAACAGAGCGAAGTGAGAAAGAGATAGCGCAATCCACTCTGTTGATAGACAAGGCTAGCAATACCATTGCTAATTAAACACTGTTATTATAACGTGGAACTCGCTATAGTGGTCACCAAGTGGTCACCCAATGGTAAACCAGTGGTCACCCAGTGGTCACCCAGAGGTCATAAAGTGGTCACCCAGTGGTCACCCAGTGGTTACCCAGTTGTCACCCAGTGGTCACCCAGTGGTCACCCAGTAGTCACCCAGTGGTCATCCAGTGGTCACCCAGTGGTCACTAGTGGTCACTAGTGGTCACCCAGTGGTCACCCAGTGGTCACCCAGTGGTCATCAGTGGTCACCCAGTGGTAATCCAGTGGTCATCAAGTGGTCACCCAGTGGTCATCAAGTGGTCACCCAGTGGTCACCAAGTGGTCACCCAGTAGTCACCCAGTGGTCACCAGTGGTCATCGAGTGGTCACCCAGTGGTCATCAAGTGGTCACCCAGTGGTCATCCAGTGGTCACCCAGTGGTCACTAGTGGTGGTCACCCGGTGGTCACCCAATGATCACCCAGGGGTCATCAAGTGGTCACCCAGTGGTTATCCAGTGGTCATCAAGTGGTCACCCAGTGGTCATCAAGTGGTCACCCAGTGGTCACCCAGTGGTCACCCAGTAGTCACCCAGTGGTCACCCAGTGGTCATCGAGTGGTCACCCAGTGGTCATCAAGTGGTCACCCAGTGGTCACCCAGTGGTCACCCAGTGTCATCCAGTGGTCACTAGTGGTGGTCACCCGGTGGTCACCTAATGATCACCCAGGGGTCATCAACTGGTCGAATGCACGGCAATTTGTTATCGTGCACCTGGAAATCCATTCGTGATAGAACGGTCCACCTGGCATCAGGTTGTAGAAAACCAAGTCACGCCCAGAGGGATTTCGAATTGAGCATTCGGATCGTGTCAATCGGAAGAAATAGTAGATTGAGAACAGAGTTTCCTTCAAATTTCAGTTTTTCCGGAAGAATAACTTAGCACAAAATGGAGTTAGAGAGTTCCGAATTCTTATATTTTTCGAATTTTCCCAGCGTATCATTCTCCACTGCTGTTTTTCATTAATTTCTTTTCGAACGGTTTTCTTCTATTTGAAATTTGTTTATTGATTTGTGTCTCCACTGTGGTTATTTACTTGATCAATATTCTCCACGTACCTCTTCTGCTTTTTTTGCAGTTTCAAATCAAACACCTCTTCAGCCCAGTCAATGGAGACAGAAAACAGAATTTTGCGCAACAAATTAGGGGAAAGCTGAATTTTTGTTGGTTGTCAGTATACATAGTACTTAGTCTGAAACTGAACAGTCCTCATGTTTACACCGCCCCCACCCACGCCAGAAGCCTTTTAAAGTTGGAAACTGTGATAGTTTTGTAGAACAAGTTCAGATATTGCAAAATTCACTGATTTGAGAAATTTAGATATGATCTTCATATAGGGATCCTCACCGATGATGATTATTATGTTGCAATACTTGACGTAACACTTCGAATAAATTTTTTTCAACCAATTTTGATTTTTGGGAACATGCTAAAACATTCTGATGGGATATGACCACACTTCTTCTAGATATGTGGGAGTCTTCTAATTTTAATTTTTCTGGGATATCCAATTTCAATTTCGAATTATCAAAGAAAATATTGTATTCTCATCTTAGAATATGAACCTGCTTCTGACAGTTTTGTACACCTGCGATACTAAATGCAAATTTTGTCCTCGAAAGAACATCATTGTTGTTTGTTCAAGCTGGATCATAAACGCGCAATAAGTCGACAATTTTAGCCTATTGACGTAAGAGAACTTTTCTCAACTTCAAAAACAACTCAATGGCTTGTGAGGCACGTTTTTCAATAATTTCGTAACGCTAAATTCAGTTTGAAACACACGTGTTTAGCAAATTGAGAGACATAACAAGGTCCTATTTTATCAATGATATTCTCATATTCTTAAACTATAGGCTGTATCTTCAATCTTAATTGTCCAGTTAATCTGCACAATGCACGTTTTCCACTACTCACTGCCCATTCAAGTAATACTATCACCAAAGTGTGCCCACCACATAGAAATCAACTGGTCAAATAATGCAAGGCAATTTGTTATCGGGTGTACCTGGAAATCTATTTGAGATGGAACGGTCCACCTGGTCTCAGGTTGTAGAAAACCAAGTAACGCCCAGAGGGGGATTTCGAAACATGAATTTATATCGTGGAAATCAGAAGAAATGATAGAGACAGAGTTTCCTCCAAATTTCAGTTTTTCCGAAAATTTTACTCATATTTTAGAAATTTTAACTCAGCACTCAATGGAGATAGAGAGCTCCGAATTATTACTTTTTTCTATCATCACTAACATATGACTAGACTCATTATATTCCATTCTCCAGGGAGAATTATTTTTCAATGGGTGAATAGGAGAAAATATAACTGATAGCCCTGATAACTGGATACGGTCACTTCAGGAAACATCTCCACATTGGACTCAGAAATGAAAGTCTGATGTGTATGCTCCGTAATCAGTCTAAAGAGACGACTGCCAAGCATATCATACTGGATATCTCATTTCTCAACTAACGGAATGACTTGAGATTCGTAACTTGAGGTCCTTACACTATAAGGATTCGACACGAACAATTTCGATCAAATGCAATTCAAGAGGGCGGATAGAATGGCGAAAATGTTGTCAAAAACAGGGTTTTTCGCGATTTTCTTTAGAACGGCTCCAACGATTTTGATCAAATTTACCGTATACCTGAAATATCATAGCCACAAGTATCATATCTGTAAAATTCCATGAGCTCCGCTCCATTCATGCAAAGTTTAATTATAGATGTTGAATTATCAGGCTTCAGATACAGTTTAATGAAAAATTTCAAGTGGGAAAGTTTGATTATGAAAATCTCTAAAATTAATGTTCAGTAACATTTTCACATAAAAAGGAAAATGAGCTCGAAATTCGAGATGATGTGATCATTAAAATGCAAACTCGATGAGAAAGACAACTGTCGATTCTATATCAAATCATACTATTTCCCGTGAGATCGACTGATTGAATGCGATGATAGTTCATAGCTGAACATTCTGAACATAATTCTGTCTCTCTCCCACACAGGTTCTCGCATCTTCCATCACCGAAAGACGACGAAAGTCTCAGCTGTTTTCCCAAGGATTAATAATTATTATACTTTTCATGTCCTTCAACAAGTTTTCCCAGGAATGAGACCATATGCAATCGAATATTTTTATATCATAGACCGAGTATGTTCCAAATTTCGTGATAATCGTTAGAGCAGTTTTCGAGATCCGTGGGACATACATAGATAGATAAATGAATGGACAAATAAATATATACAAGAATTGCTCGCCAAATATAATATGACATGAACAGAAATAAAAAAAAGCAACAAGTTGGGGAAAGCTGCTTTTTTTGGGTATAAGTATACAATATCGGTGCACCGATATTCGCTTGTTATTTTTATTTATTGATGAACAGAACAAAATTCTCTAAAATGATCGTGTTTATATTCCACAGCTGGCTATATGTCATCTTATGAATCTCGGGGATGCGATATTTTGATTCTTCACATACTCACTCGCTCACTCACTTTTTTACTAACCAGAGCTTTGTTTCAGCCAAGGATGAATTATCCTTTTCATGTCCTTCAGCGAGTTTTCCCAAGTATGAAACCTAGTGCAATCGAAGTTTTATATCATAAAACTACTATGTTCCAAATTTCGTGAAAATCGTTAGAGCCGTTTCCGAGATCCGTTTAAAATAAATAACCAGATATAAATATGAATATAAAAATACAGAAATTGCTCGCTTAATATAATAGGATAGTACTTCGTCTAGAACTGAGGAGTCCCCTTAGTTACAGCGTTTCCCCTCCCCCAGGACCCACTCGAAGTTCGAAACTGCAATAGTTTTGTAAAACAAGTACAGATATTGAAAAGTTGATTGGTTTGAGAAATTTAGATATTTTGGTTTAATGGGGATCCTCACCAATCCTATTATATTTAGCAAGCAATTTTTGTTTATATTTTTCTATCTGGTTATCTGGCTATCTGGTTATTCATGTTTAACGGATCTCGAAAACGGCTTCAACGATTACCACGGAATTTGGAATATAGTAGGTTTATGATATCAAAATTCGTATACACTAGGTCTCATCCCTTGGAAAACTCGCTGAAGGACATGAGAAGGATAATTCATCCTTGGAAAAACAGATGATGATTTCGTCGTCTGTCGAAACAGAAGATGTGTGTGGGAGAGTTATTCCAGCTGTGTAATCAATCAGCGAGAAATATTATCTAGAAATTTCAATCGACTTGATCAAAATAATATGATTTATTGACATGGCGATACTAACATAGTTCTATGTAATATTTATTCATCATTCTGAATTAGAGTATATCATAATATTCAAAGTTAATCATTATTTGACAGTTCTAAGTGATTAGTGAGTGTTGTTTTGTTATTCAATTTGGCTTGTAGACAATCTAAATGAGAGCTTCTATGTTTTCAAATATTTGAACTGAAGATTCCACCTGAATTCATGTGTAAGGAACATAACCAACTTTTTGGAATATTTGAAGTGTATAAATCAAAATATGAGGAAGAAACAGTTCTGGGCTGTACTTTTTAGTCCTTTTCCAATCATTTCATAGAATTGAGTTCTGTTTATCAATAAATAAATAACAAGCAAAGCTCAGTGCCCTGATATTCACCAATTATATCACAATATTTGACATAGCTTTTCGAACCAAATTTTTCAACCATTCTTGATTTTTAGGAATTTGTCAAAACATTCTGTTGCGGTATGACCACATTTTTTCTTATAAATATAGGAATCTCCAAATTTTCCTTGGGATATTAAATTTCAATATCGAATTATTCCACAAAATATTGTATTCTCAATTTAGAATATGAACGTGCTTCTGACTGTTTTGTACAACTGCGAAACTGAATGCAAATTCTGTCCTCAAAAAAACATTAAAGTTGTTTGTTCAAGCTGATCATGAACGCGCAATAAGTCGACAATTTTAGCCTTTTGACGTAAGAGATCTTAATTTTCTGAACTTCAAAAACAATTCAATGGCTTGAAAGGCACGTTTTTCCATGATTTCGTTACAATGGATTCAGTTTGCCTAATTTAAAATTACTTTTGAAACACAGGTGCACAGAAAAAATTACGTCAGCAATCATCTTCTTCTTCTTCTTGAAGAATAATGGAATGAATATACTTCTTCATTTGACTCATTTTCCGACATCTAGATAGAATAAAAAGATAATGAAAGTTAAAATCAGAAGATGGAATATAAAATAGGAAGATAATACCTATTTTATTGAAATTAGTCAACGTTCATTCTGTGATCCTCAAACTGTTCAAGATTGTCAAGAAGACAGTCACAACGAGGATTACATGAGCTGCCAACCTTGGAAAACGAAAATTCCCAAAGCTACATACAAAAGTTACAATTGTGCGGATATTTGCCGCGGGCGCGACTACTCGCGTGTTAAACGAGCAATTTCTGTTTATATGTTCATAATATAATATTAAGAAGTTTATAATTTTCCACGTCACTGTATCTCGAAAACGGCTCTAACGATTTTTACGAAATTCAGAAAATAATAGGTTTATAATATAAAAATTCGATTGCACTAGGTTTCATCCCTGGGGAAAAACCCTGTTTTTGACAACATTCTCGCCATTCAAACCGCTATCTTGAATTTAATTTGCTCAAAATTGTTCGTGTCGGATACTTATAGTGTAAGGACCTTGAGTTCCAAATTTACACACACACACACAACACACACACACACACACAACACACACACACACACACACACACACACACACACACACCACACCACACACACACACACACCACACACCACACACACACACACACACACACACACACACACACACACACACACACAGACCAATACCCAAAAACTACTTTTTTGGACTCAGGGGACCTTGAAACGTATAGAAATTTAGAAATTGGGGTACTATAATTATTTTGGGAAAGCGATACCTATGGTAATAGGGCAAGGAAAGTAAAAACATCCCACGGCGTGAGCTGCTTCTCGTGGATTAGCGTGGGTCCAATTTGCCACATACCTCTTTGAGGTTTTTGATTGAAACTATAGACCTTATAGGAATACAGAAATAGACTGGCTTCTCAAGACAGATGATATATACATAGTGTTATCGGAGTATGGAGGAATTAATTTTCCTTTCATATTATCCTCAAAGTGCAAAATTTCGAAAAAAAAACTTGTGTATAAACCATCGACGCGCAGTTGCAAAAAGAATATTCCTGCCAAATCTTATAGAATTCTATCAACGCGTTTGGCCGTAATTGCGTTTCATACAGACAGACAAAAGAGAATCCGAGTTGAAACATAGACCTCACCACGTGCGGTCAATTATGGGATTCAATACCATAATAATCTAGATGATTATTGAATTTTGTTATTTGTAGTCGTTATAATAATCTAGAGCATTTCTCTTCAATATAATGAAAATTCAGCTTTTTTATAAATTTTTTTCATGAAATTATAAAATAATATTTGTATAATAGTTGCGCTCATCGAATTTCTATATAGCTGTTTACCCTGTTGTCGATATTTGCAGTAGCAGAAATCTTCTGGGTGATTCACAGAATTTAATTGGGATTTTCGTTCAATAATAATATTATTCATCAATTAGCATTTGAACGAAAACAACTATCAATTTATTCCTATCCGTACAATTTTTACGGCTGCAAACAATTAGAGAGTAACGAGCTGAGACTTTGAAGTTTAGTCGATTCAGGAAGCTGTGAAAAAAATAGATTATAGATACAGAACTTCGAGAAATACTTATATAATTTGGATAATATATCGTATCCTTTCGTTCCACAGCTGTTCCTTCTCTGCACGCCAAGAAGAAGAAGAAGAAGGAGAAGAAGAAGAAGAAGAAGAAGAAGAAAAAGAAGAAGAAGAAGAAATACAAGAGAATTGACTTGTTTGTTGACGCAATTTTCTGTGCACGTGTGTTTCAAAAGTAATTTTAAATCAGGCAAACTGAATTCAGTGTAACGGAATGATGGAAAAACGTGCTTATCCAGTCATTGGTTGTTTTTGAAAGTTGAGAAAAGTTCTATCACGTCAATAGGCTAAAATTGTCGACTTATTGCGCGTTTATAATCCAGCTTGAACAAACAACTCTGATGTTTTTTTGAGGACAAAATTTGCATTTAGTATCGCAGCTGTACAAAACCGTCAAAAGCACGTTCATATCCTAAATTAAGAATACAATATTTCATGAAATTTTCTAAAATTGAAATTATTACTTAAAAAAATCGAAAATTAGGAGATTTTCACACATTTAAGAAAATTGTGTTCATATCCCACCAGAATGTTTCGACAAATTTCTAAAAATTAAAATTGTTTTTTTTCCATTGAAAAAATAATTTGCACAAACATATTTGAAAAACCTTCGTTTACAGTCAATTTCTCACAAGGTTTCTTATGAAACACGCATTTTTCATTAGTCATAACTTTCCAAAACCCTACTAAACCTTTTTTCTTCATTTCATCCAATTAATTTCTATCATAGCTTTTTCGTGTGAAAGATACAGGAATATGTTGAATCCATGAGATTTACATGGTTTTCTGAGCTCTGAAGAGTCTTCAGGTGCTCTACGTCGATGAATGTGTTCTCCGGCGCCATCCAAAAATATCCTTGCATGATTTCTTTCATAACTCAACTAAAAGTTATTTTTGGTTATTCCTAGTAAATTTGATAACTATCTTGAGAATTGATATTTTCAGAAAATTTTGTAAAGTTTTAATATATCAACAATACCATGAAGAATGCTCTTTGTAATAGCAAGTGTGGAAAGGCACCTGGCTTTGATGGAATCCACCCAGAGTTTCTGGTGCATGCTGGAGGGAAGGTTAGGCTGTGGTTGTCACGCTTTTATACAAAAATTCTGCAAACTGGAAATCTCCCAGCAGATTTCAAAAAGTCTAAAATAGTTTCAATCCTCAAGCCTGGCAAACCTTGTGATGATGTGAAAAGCTACCGCCCAATTGCACTGTTGAGTGTGAGTTACAAAGTGCTAGAGAGGCTTCTCTACAATAGGATAAGTAAAATAATACTAGAGCATGTACCGATTGAACAGGCTGGATTTCGACCCAACCGGAGTTGTACAGACCAGGTTCTCTCTTTGACAACATATATCGAGGCAGGCTTCCAAAGGGATTGAAAACATCTGTTGCCTTTGTGGACCTGAGTGCTGCTTATGATACAGTGTGGAGAGAGGGACTCATTTTAAAACTCCTGCATGTTCTACCAAGCCAAAAAATCATCCAATTGATAAATAACATGCTAAAGAACAGATGCTTCAGAGTGCTCATGGATGATAAGCTAAGCAGAAGAAAGGTACTCAATAATGGATTGCCACAGGGTTCAATCTTGTCCCCGCTCCTTTTCAACTTGTACTCAGCAGATCTTCCCAACATACCATCAAGGATCTTCATGTATGCTGATGACATTGCTGTGGCCACTCAAGACAGGAGTATGAAGACAACATCAGAGAGCCTCACTGAAGACCTATCTTCCCTTTCAGTTTATTTCCACAAGTGGAGGCTACACCCTAACATGAAAAAAACAGAGGTGTGCTGTTTTCACTTGAATAATGGGGAGGCTAGGGTGAAACTGGATGTGAGGTTTGACAACACGCAATTACAGCATAATTTCTTTCCAAAGTACCTTGGGGTGACGCTTGACCGCACTCTGTCCTACAAAAATCACCTTCATAATGTTGCTGAGAAACTAAAAACTAGGAATAATATTCTACAAAAACTCTGTGGAACAACATGGGGAGCATCAACAACAACTTTGCGCTGTTCTGCCCTAGGAATAGTATACCCCACAGCTGAATATTGTGCGGCTGTGTGGATAAATAGTGCCCATGTGAATAGAGTCAACACTCAGCTGAATAATTCCATGCGACTTATTTCTGGGACCATTAGAACCACCCACACATATTGGCTGACAGTTCTCAGCAACATTGCTCCACCAGGGCTGCGAAGATCTTCTGCTCTTGTTTTGAGTATAATAAGATAAAAAATGACAGAGCACTCCCAATCCACAGAGATCTTCTGGAGCTCGGTAACAGGCTGAGGTCAAGGCGCCCTCCCATGCGCTTGGCTGAGCGGCTACAACGTGAGAGTTTCTCTGTTGCTGATAGCTGGGAGGAGGAGTGGATGGATAGAGCACCTCTCAGTGTTAGTCTGAGGTATTCTGTTGGGAGGAGTGTGGCTGGGTTTGATCTGCCAAGGCGAACATGGACAGCACTCAACAGGATTAGAACTGGGCACGGTTAATGTAGAGCATCTCTTAGTGACTGGGGTAGTTTGCCCTCCCCTGATTGTGATTGTGGAGAGGCTAGACAAACAATGAATCATATCATCCGGCATTGTGCTATTCGAGCCTATCAGGGTGGTTCAGATGATTTTATAGCAGCATCTCCACAAGCAATAGCCTACATAACCAACCTGGACATTCAAGTTTGACTCGATTATTTCCTATTTCCTTGTGCATATATACACTTTTCTTTGTCATATATTTTGTTTGTATTCTATAACCTAGATAGATGGTTTTATTTGTTTATATATATTTTTTTTTTTCAAGCTGACAAAGGTCAAAGACCTGCATATTTTTGTCAAGTCATCGGTTGTTTAGGAATGGAGTTATCATGTTCACAACATACACACATACACACATACACACCCACACACACACACACACACACACCACACACACACACACAACACACACACACACACACACACACACACAGACCAACACCCAAAAATCATGTTTTTGGATTCAGGGGACCTTGAAACGTATGGAAAACTTTAATTGGGGTACGTTAATTTTTTTTGGATAGCAATACTTTCCTTACCAATGGTAATAGTGCAAGGAAAGTAAAAAGTAATGATCAGAAAAAAGTTTACCTGAGAAAACTTTTTCATTTTGATACCTTGATGATATACAAATCAAAAAGCTTTGAAAAATATCTTGAGTAAAATAGTTCTTTGTGGCAACTAGTGCTCAAAGTGACAGTTTGCTGCACTGAAAGAAACGTTTACGAATGGCTTCTTGAGTGCAGCAGAGGAACTTTGCGCACGTATTTCACATTAAATTTTACCTACAGTTACCATTGAATATGAAAAGTGGGTAATTATGAATAAAATGATGATTGATATCCATCAAATGTTTGTGTGTGTGATGCTGTTTTTAATAACAACTTAATTAATTTAAAAATTAATAATCCATTGAAGTTGAAAATTCTCAGCCGAAGTTCTCATTTTTATTTATTCAAGAATCAGAAAAATACAGATAAAACAAAAAAATCGCATTTAAAATACACGCTAACAGCTGGTTGGGAGACTGCAAAATGACTGAACCGACAAGCGCGCGCCTAGCGGGACGAATCGTACCTAACTTCGTTTCATCCAGCTAAAAACAGTATTCAGATATTTAGAATTATGATTAACTAGAATTACCGAAAAATACTACAAGTGAACTAAAAATATTTATATAATAACATAGAAAACAGAAAATATTTTATTGTAGTATATTCTAATGTTATTTTATTAATTTTATTGACATGGATTCCGAACGGTAATTATTTAACCTGGGAATTCGAATTTCAAAATGTGTGTTCGCTACATTCCTCATTGCTTAGAGTTGGAACAATTATTACTGTCAATAGAAAATAACATCATTTATATAAATGATGAGAAGTTATTATTTAATTATGATTTTAGATAAACATTATCTTGTTTTGGATTTCTAGATTGGGATTTTATCATGAATGTAGGGTAGCCATTGAAATGATTCTTATGTACATCTAACCACAGTCATTGTTACCAACTTAATTTTTGTTCTCGTGCACTATGCCTCATATAACCCACCAATATTTTGTGTTGCCATGTTGCAAATCTGGAGTGCAGAAAAATTTTTTCCCGCACTAGAGCGGAAAAGTGATTCTTCGCGTTCTGTAATCAGTGCAGGAATGGCCACTTTCCGAGGTAACTATAGGAAAAGGTTATTTTCAGCCTTTGCACATCCTAAAAATGATAGGAGGAAAACGTTACCGATCCTTTGTCTTGTCAATGCCTTTTATAGACGGTAGCTGATAAGGTTTATTGATGTAACAATAACGTTTCATTCTCGTTTGATATATTATAATCAATTATATTTTTCAATTATTTCATAATGAATTTTCACAATTGAGATGGAATATTTTGTTAATTAATCAATTATACATTGTTGAAAGACGATCTGTGAAACGCGGTGATTGATTTTCATGAAATTGGACAGGTATGTTCCTTTTAACTTTCCGTGCCCCACTACATAGGTAAGGAAAGTATTGCTTTCCAAAAAAATTAAGGTACCTCAATTTCAGGTTTTCTATACGTTTCAAAGTCCCCTGAGTCCAAAATATGATTTTGGGTGTTGGTCTGTGGGTGTGTATGTGTGATGTGTGTGTATGTGTGTGTGTGTGTATGTGTATATGTCTATGAACACGATAACTCTATTCCTAATTAACCGATTGACTTTAAATTTTGAACTCAAGGTTCTTATACCATGGGGACCCGACAATAAGAAATTCAATAAAATTCAATTCAATATGGCGGATAATTACTAGAAAACCATGTTTTTCACAGTTTTCTCGGAAACGGCTCTAACGATTTTCTTCAAATTTATACCATGTGTAGCTATTTATAAGCCCTATTAACTGACATGAGTCTCATTTCTGGGAAAATTTCAGGAGTTCTGTAATATTCTTGAGAAAAATGGCGGATAATTACTAAAAAACATTTTTTCACGATTTTCTCAAAAACGGCTCTAACTATTTTCTTCGAATTATACCATGGATAGCTATTCATAACTCCATCAACTAACATGAGTCTTATTTCTGGGAAAATTGCAAGAGCTCCATAATATTCTTGAAAAAAATAGCGGATAATTACTAAAAAACCATGTTTTCCACGGTTCTCTCGAAAACGGTTCCAACGATTTTCTTCAAATTCATACCATGGATAGCTATTTATGAGTCCTTTCAACTGACATGAGTCTTATTTCTTGGAAAATTGCAGGAGCTCCGTAATATTCTTGAGAAAAATGGCGGATAATGACTAAAATACCATGTTTTTCACGATTTTCTCAAAAATTACTTGACCGATTTTTTTTCAAATTCATACCCTGTATAGTTATTTATCAGCTCTATTAACTGGCATGAGTCTTTTTTCTGGGAAACTGATGGGGTCAACCCGATCCTTGAGAAATGGACTTTGTAAACTGACATTCTTTGAGTCTTTTGTCATTCTCGTGCATGAGATAGGTAGGTAGAGCAGTT
The DNA here is from genome assembly GCF_014356525.2 of Nilaparvata lugens. Lineage (NCBI taxonomy): Eukaryota > Metazoa > Arthropoda > Insecta > Hemiptera > Delphacidae > Nilaparvata > Nilaparvata lugens. The sequence continues at coordinate 264,831 of NC_052512.1, read as the reverse complement.
TAAAAAGAACACATAGTCGAGATATTTCATCTGTAGAACAGCTGTTTTGACGACTTTTAAAAAATCATCGAATTCGACAATTTACACAAAGGAAGAAGTACTCTGAAAACAACTATATATACACATATACAATAGTCTGATCATAGTTTCAAATAAATGTTGCCGCCAATCGTCATCATGTTATTCCCCTAAATTATTCTCGTTTGAGAATGAGGCTTAAGACTGAAGTTGTGTGGAGTGTACCACACCAGATTTTTTAATTGCGCGTCGACCCGTTGCATTTCAAGGATAATATAAAAGGGAAAAGGAGCCTCCTTCATACGTCGATATTAGAGTAAAAATCAGACTATAGAATTATTCATCTTAAATCAGCTGACAAGTGATTACACAGATGTGTGGAGAGCCAGTCTATTGCTGTATTTCCATAAGTTCTATAGTTTCAATCAGGTACTTGTGGATGAGAATACTGCATGAGGTCTACTGTTCACAGAACTAATACCAATCTTATAGGTTGCCCCCTCAATGGCCGATTTTAATTTCAAGTACGACACTAGCGCTGCATGTGAGTCTATGCATCTTCAAGGTCTTTGCGCAAATAAGTTGACAATTTTACCAAAACTCAATGTGGCCGGGTCCACACTCAACAAAATAATGTTCGACAAACATGTTTGTTAAAACAGATTGGGCAAATTTTATTATGTTTGACATACAATGTTTACCCGTGCGCTTGCATCGGTCGCTGGGTTTTGGGGGGAGGGGGCCAAATAATGATTCTTCATTTAACTATTCATCTACCAAGCTTCAAACAGCTGAAAAATGGAATTGAATTCCAATATAAGTTTAAATATTGAAATTTTTTCAAAAATAAAAAAATCGAAATGATCGTGAAACAATCGTGAAATGAACGTTCAAGTTTTTGGGTTGTCTTTGAAGTTGAGAAAAATAGTTTTTCGCGTCAATAGGCTAAATTAGTCGACGAATTCGCGCACTATGGAGCAAATTCAAACAAACTACGACATGTTTTTTAGATCACAATTTGCATTTAGTATCTCAGGTGTACAAAACTAGCGATGGCACGTTCATATTCTGAAATGGGAATGACAATTTAAAATTCAACATTCAGATAAACGAATATGAAATTAAAAAAAAATCCAAATAAAATAAGAGAATAGTTCTTTTCTTCGTTTCTAATAAGAATATCCGGACAAATTTTCAAACTGAGAAACATGAAAATGGTCCAAAATCCATCCAAGATTTAATGTTTAGTTCTCAGTTAATCAAATTATTATAAAATTCTGGTAGTATAGAGTCTGTTGTTTCATTCATCTCTTATCCCTCACTATCATCACCAACCGTCTGATCACCCCCGTACAAGCCTAGAGCACATGTGGGCTTCATCCTCAGCGGAAACAAGTCATATTCAAACCGAACCACTGTAAAGATATACCGTACTCATACTTATGTAAGAGGCTGTGCAAAGCTCAAAATGAACTTTCCACTGGTGATATTTTTCAAAGTTTTTCGATTTGTATATCATCAAGCTATCAAAATTAAAACGTTTTCTCAGGAAAACATTTTTTTTTCGATCATCACTTTTTTAGATATGAGCGCGTAAATTTAAATATTTGGGACAGAAAACTTCAAATTCGGTAAGAGATAAATCTATGAGATTTAGATGCTCATTCTCCATGATATTGTTGATGTAGTAGAATGGAAATTTTCTGAAATTATGGATTCTTGAAATGCGCAACATATAAACATTCAAACATCCAAACATCCAAACATTCAAACATCCAAACATTCAAACATTTAAACATTCAAACATTCAAACATTCAAAAATTCAAACATTCAATCATTCAAACATTCAAACATTCAAACATTCAAACATTCAAACATTTAAACATTAAGAGAAATGCCAAACCGTCGACTGGAATCTTAGACCTCACTTCGCTCGGTCAATCATATACCAATGCCTTTGTAATATATAATATTACAAATATATAGATAATATCTCGAGCAAAATACCTCAATTTCAAGTGAGAGCTATCATTGGGAAGGCATAGGCATTGTGGGTCTATATCTCTATAAGCTCTTTGTACCTACCTCATGCACGAGAAGGAGGTTACAAAGTTCATTTCTCAAGGATGGAGTGGACCCCCCATCAGTTTCCCAGGAAAAAGACTCATGCCAGTTGATAGAGCTGATAAATAACTATACAGGATATGAATTTGAGAAAAATCGGTTAAGTAATTTTTGAGAAAATCGAAAAATGGTTTTTTACTAATTATCTGCCATTTTTCTCAAGAATATTATGGAGCTCCTGAAATTTTCCCAGAAATGAGACTCATGTCAGATGATAGGACTTATGAATAGCTATCCATGGTATGAAGTTGAAGAAAATCGTTAAAGCGGCTTTCGAGAAGAACGTGAAAAACATGGTTTTTTAGTAATCATCCGCCATTTTTTCCGCGTCTTGAATTGAATTTTATTAAATTTCTTATAGTCGGATCCTCATGATATAATAATAATAATAATAATATAATAATTCATACATTACACATATGAGGACCTTAAGTTACACATAATAATAATAATAATATAATAAATTCATACATTACACATATAAGGACCTTAAGTTTAAAATTTCAATTCAATCGGTTAATTATGAATGACTTATGGTGTTCACAGACATACACACACACACACACACACACACACACAAAAATCATGTTTTTGGACTCAGGGGACCTTGAAACGTATAGAAAACTTGAAATAAGGCTACCATGATTTTTTTTGGAAAGCAATACTTTCCTCACCTATGGCACCTATGGTAGTAGGGCAAGGAAAGTAGAAAAGGCATGGATGAAGAATTTTGTGAGGCGAAACAAACATGATTCACAAAATCAATAAGTCGTGGTTCTACATGTAGATCCTCAGGTTTCCCTTGTACGACTTCCAGATGGACGAGAGATTCAGTGAACGTTCGAAGACTGTCACCTATTTGGTTTGGTGGGGGGGGGGGGGGGGTAAGAATGATAATATGATAAATACAGCTAACTTAGTTACCATACTTTTTTATGTCTTCTTAACTCTCATTTTATCATGTTCCATCACTAGAGTTCAACTCTGTCAATTTTAAGCCTATATTTTGATCCAAATATAGGTCTTTTCTATTAATTTCAGTACTAGTAGTTCTGTGAACTACTTCTGTAGACCTCGCGCTCAGTAAGTTGACCTGTTGTTATGTTTTCTAGAAAATTAATGAATAATTCATCAATTCAAAATGTCTAGAAAAAGTCCTAAATAAACATAGAGCTTTCTGTCCTATCGTACCGTGAAGTGTCGTCCCAGAATGTGAGTGTGAGCGCTGTTATCAGGTCTGGCTGCAACTGTCTACAACGTTGATGGAAAGATAAATTTTTAAGATGTTCGATGTTTTTGAACATGTTTTTTCCTATAGTGAATTCCACCCTATAATGGCAGTGTAGAAAGATAGGAGAACAACGTTGCCGATCCGATGTTTTGTCAACGCCTTCCATAGACGGTAGCAGATACAGGCTTATTGATGTAATATTAACTGTTAATTTTTTTTTAAATATACAATCATATTATTATTAAGCAATAAATTATATTTCTCAATAATTCATAATGAGTTTCCGGTACATGATCAGGATGAATTATTATGTTAATTATTTATCAATTCTACATTGTTAGAAGCCGATCTGGCAACAGAGCAAAGCGAGAAAGAAATAGTGCTATCTGCTTTGTTGAATGATAGACAAGGATAGTGTCATACATGACATCAAAACCCATTCAATTTTATTGAAATATTTTGTGAGTTGGAAAACTAGTCGCGGATTCAATTATCAAATGTAATTGATGAAGATGAAACGGGTATTTCATCACGTTTCGTTTCACATTTTGAATGATTTCTCAGCCATTCATATGTTTTCAGTTAAGAAATTCGTCAAAGAAACCTATGTTCAGAAAAGCCAATCTATTTCCGATATTTCGGAATTGAGAATTATTTCAATTCTTGAAGTTATTGAACAGAATATTTCATCCCTAATTTGAAATATGAACGTGCTTTCGACAGTGTTGAACATCTGCAAGTCTTAAAATGCAAATTTTCACCTTGAAAAAACATTGAGTTGTTTTTCAAGTTGGATCAAAGTGCGCAATAAGTCGACAATTTTAGCCTAGTGACGTGATCCTACTTATTTTACTTCAATTAAAAACTCCTATTCTCAATTATCTTACAGAATATTATATCCCATTTTAGAATATGAACGTGCTATCGATCGTTTTGAACACCTGCGATATTGAAAATGCAAATTTCGACCTGAAAAATATGGAGTTGTTTTGCAAATTGGATCGAAAACGCGAAAATAAGTCGAAAATTTTAGCTTATTGTAGTAACCAGAATTATTTTTTCAAATTTTCAAATTTAAAATTCCAATTCTTGATCATTGAAAAGAATATCCTATTATATTAAGCGAGCATATCTGTATTTGTTTATTCATATATGGTATTAATGTTCAACGGATCTCGAAAAACGGCTTTAGCGATTTTAACGAAATTTGGAACATAGTAGGTTCATGAAATTTTTTGCACTAGGTCTCATCCTTGGGGAAACTCGCTGAACGACATTGAAAGGATAATTCATCTTTGTCTGAAACAGCTGTGGATAGTAAAACAGTGAGTGAGCGAGTGAGTATGTGAGAAATCAAAACATAGCATTCCCGAAATTCATGAGAGGACATATAGCCAGCTGTGGAATATAAACACGATCATTTTAGAGAATTGTGTTCTGTTTCTCAATAAATAAAAATAACGAGCGAAGCTCGGCGCCCCGATATTTCCATGAACGAGCATTAGCTCACTTTCGACTTACTGGAGGCCAGAGTTGTTGTCCGTCTGTATGTATGTTCTACAATAACTTGATTATTGATATTATGATTTATCGTTTGGTCAGCTGAAGAATTCATTGCACGCAATTACTACAGTTCTCCCAGAATTATTTATCTCAAATCTTCAAAAATTTCAATTCTTGATCATTGTACATAATATTCTATTGAACAAGCGTTAGCGAGTTCTCACTTTTGATTTACTGGAGGCCAGAGTCGTTGTCCGTCTGTTTATATGTTCTACAATGACTTTAGAAAGAATTTATCAATCAGCTTCAAATTTTGAACATGTATTCTTCAAACCTTTTCACAGGTCGGGTTCGTTGTACAACAAAATTTACTCACTCCTTCGTCCTTTTTCAGGAAAATCATTGAGAGCGAATAAGAAAAAAATTGTTATGATCCATCGTTTAGGCTCAACTTACACTTACGGTGGACTCAGGTGGAGAAGAGACTCGACTCTAGTCGAGAGCATGTGTTTCCAAATGGGTGACGTCGCGGAGACTAGGATCGACTGGTCTGAGTGTCACCATTCGGAAACACATGCTCTCAACTAGAGTCAAGTCTCTTCTCGACCTGAGTCGCGTAAGTGTGAGTTGAGCCTAGTTAAGGCTAGTTTTACACTCATTCCGTTCGTTTCGTTTTTGGTTCGTTTTCGGCAAATTCCGATAAGTGTGAAACGGTAATTCGGTTTGAATTCGGTACCGGATAGAAACCGCATAGAATAACATAAAAATAATATATAAAATATAATATATAAAATATAATATTCGAATTCGTTGCTAGGGAACAGAAAAAAAAACTCTTCTACACCCGCTTGCCTTTTTTGTTTTTATTTTAACTGATATTGTCATTATGTGTTTCAAAATTTTCCAAGTCAAAATCAATATGGTCAATTCATTCCTATAGTTCACAGGAACCTTTTTTCTAATGAATAGTTGGCTAAAAATATGAAAGATATAAATTAAAAACTCAGGGAGAATTTTTATTATTTTTATTTTTCCACGAATATTTCATGATTTCATCAATGGAGAAAAGAGATGAAGTTTATATACCATGTGTTAAAACAAGGAACAAATTTTCAATAAAAAAAAAATCTCTCTGAACATCAAAATTAACATAATTAAAAAGAAACTATCAATAATCACAATTTTAATTGACTTGAAATTTTGTTCTTCATGGAATAACATCTTACAATTTAACACCAAATGGTATATTTAAATATACCAGCATGAACTGTGAAAATCCACACAGCTGTGTTTGAGAAGAGAATACTAATTAGAACCGTACGAATTAGAACCTGACACGTATGAAAGGCCTCATTCTTTTTTGGTAACGAACCGAACCGACCGAAAAACGAACCGAACCGAATGAAACCGAATGCGTGTGAAGCTAGCCTTAGTCAGCTGATAACTCATTGCATGCAATTACAACAGTTTTCCCATCAATTCATTCATAACATCAGCTGAGGCTATTTGAGAGCCACCATACGCGCTGACACATGATTTCAGCTGATTAATATACAACACTGGTAGTTCTGTGAACAGTAGACCTCAAGCAGTTTTTCTCATCCACAAGTATCTGGTATCATCTGATCACCGGCTTCTCCAGACATCTGTGTAATGCATGTAATAATTATCCAGTTTATCAGCTGATTGATTATGAATAATTTTATGTAATATATTTTATGTAAATAATTTTTTTTACCGTAAATGCGTTACATACAGACAGATGAAAGAAAATCCGAGTTGAGATATAGACCTTACTGCGTTCGGTCAGTTCTTTACAAATTCACATCAACAAAATTATACGGGGCTGATATAATAATATCAATGTGTGGCTTTCGCCGTTTATATTCTCTTGGAACTCCGTATACGGAAATAATCCATGCCCATATCACTTGACCACCTTCTCATTCAAGAAAATGGATTTTGGATATGAAGGTCAAATATATATATAAATACTTTCACCTAGTTAACCTTCTGGTAGTCGCGCCCACTTAATCACACGAGCAGTTCGCTTGTTGTATTTTGTACACAATCCAGTTTTTCAAGTGTTATGTACCCTGTTAACTGTCAATTTCTGTTTATATGTTAGATGTTTTGATGTTTAGATGTCAAGATTTCATATGTTTGTATTGTAATATTACATTTTTCTCGATTGGAATCGAATCTTCAATTCGAGATCTATGAAACTTTATAGTAAATATCAGAGTCATCGATATACGGACAAACTTTTGACTGAGAATTTTTATCGTAAATGATTGTTGCATTGTTCCATGGTGTCACCGAGGCTGGGTTGACAGAATTAAAAAGATAAATGGTTTATTTAAATGGAGATGATATATAAAAATTTAAAATAACAGTTTCAAAATAAAGTTTTATTGAGAACAAATATAAAATGTGAATTCTAAACTTGTAATTTATAATTTTTGGTAACGTGTCCATAACGTTGAGGGTCTAGAAGCTTGCTCTTCCTGGTAGCTGGGTTTTTCCTGTTCTTTCTTCTCTCTGAAACATGGCTGGCTGATGTGTGTTGGAACTTTGTGCTCTCTAAATAATTTCTATTAAGTGAATTTATTAATGTTTTAAATTGAGTTTTGAACAGTTTATAGTGTTCTATTTTGTCTGTATATTGTTTATTGTGTATACAAGCCAATAGCCACTGTTTTTCAACTATAAACTGGATAAGTACTTAGTTCGTAGTTACTTTAGATGCTTAGGCTTGTAAGATATTGTTCTTTGTGTTTATGTAGTATATTGCCAAAATTCATCTGAAGATTATAAGTTCATTTACTCTGAAAATTGGATTTCTCATTCATAGGCGATAGATCCATTCATAGTTTATCAAGAATCTATACATTGGAGCCGAAAACTATCCTTAGGTTAATAGGTGTGAAATGCTATCCAGCCGATTTAGGAAAAATTGATAGCATGGCAAATGGTACGCCCTGTGGTGGGACCGAATTACAAAATAAATATGTCCCAAATGGTACACCATGAAATCCCTGGTTATAAAAAATTATTAGAAGGATAGATATCTTGATAGGTTATGAATGGTATACTGCTGAGTGGGAAATCGGTTCAAGAGAGATCAAGTCCTAATGAATATATTATCTGTGCAGACTAGCAAAATGGCATACAATATGACAAATATTGAAAATGATGATGAGTTAATAGCTGCCTTAACACAACTGTTTGATAAGCAAAATGCTAAGTTAGACCAAATGTTTAAAAATCAAAATGCTAGGTTTGATGAGATGAAGCAAGAATTTGCTAGCATTAGACTAGAGCAGGTAGTATAAACCTTCTATTGAAAGATGCACATGAAACATTGGAAGATAATCATGAAGATGAAAACAAATTGAAGCATGATAATAGTAGTGTTAAGATACAAGATCAACTCATTCAAGTTCAGACAATGCAGGCCTAGTTACTGTTGTTGAGAAAAGTCAACCTAGTGAGATAGTAGAATTGAGAAAGAATTAGGTAGGGAGTTGTCTTCACTGAAAGTCAACTATCATGAAAGTAATATTGCTACATTGAAGGTTAGGAGAAACTATAAACAAAGTGAATGATTACATGAGACAGGTTCTGTGGAGGTTAGGAAAATGTAAACAAAATGAATGTGCTTTGAGTCAAGTTGATGAGTTCAACTTTCAACTGAGAATTGAAAAGGTGTATGCAATGCATTCTCAAGTGAACATGACTAACTTTTGTAAGCAAAATGGCTTTGTTGAAACAAATGAACCCATGAATAAAATTATGTTCTTGAAGAAAACAAACACAAAGTCACCATTGATGTGTTAGTATTCAAAGGTTGTTTCAAGTTGCTTATTTACAAGATGATGACAGTGAATCACATGATGAAAGGGTATTCCCCAGCACACAATGATTGGAATCCTGTGTCATGCCGGGATTCAGAATAGCAATGACCGTAAATACTACGTATGGTAAGAGTCCATAATTGTATCTTTTTCTTTCCTGTAGCCTATTTTTCTTGGCCCTTGATCTTTTCAAATTTCGATTCTTTCCTGTCTTTGTGTAATGTTCAGTAAAATTCTTCTATGATGCATATCTTAACCAATCTTGTCCATAGTCATTTAAATTGTATTCTTCTGAAATAATATTAGAAGTTAAAATAGTAGCTTATTTTCCTAATCTTTAAATTGTTGATAAAACTTAACTTTTCTAAAATCTATCCATTGTAGTGTGAATAATTGTTTGCTTGCGGTATATTTTCCCAACATGTATTACATATTTTAATCATGTCTATTTTTTTTCAGGTATCATATTAGGTAATTAGGTTTTTCAGAGCAAATTATGTCCATGTTCTCATCTTTCATTGCATATCGTGCCATAAGCCATATGTAATTAGGTTATAGTTTTCCTTGGGGCTTTTAACCCATTTTGCATTTTATTTTTTTTGCTGTCCAATACTTTGGATTTTTGGTAGACAAGTAGGTGTGATTCTTTTAGAGGTGTGGGCGTGAACCACATACGGCTGGACTCGATTATCTGACCTACTTGTTTGCGATATAAAAACCTAAGACTGCAACATCGAATGTTTGTAAAACCTTTTGCATACTTTTGTTTTTGTGGTCCGATACTAGAGTCTGCTATCACATTGCCTTACAGACATCTAGGAACTATCCACCCAGTCACAATAGTCAACATTTTTTTCCTTCACCATTGTTTTTGTGGGAGTGATAGCTCACAATTATAACAATTAGAGTCATACTTGAATTTACAAAATTCATAGTAGTATATTTTATTAAATATACTTCCTCATGAGAGTTTAGTACTGACATGTAGGATAGGCTCTAATTAATCTTTCTCTTCTTTGTATTATTTAGGAAATTTATTTACCCAATTTCTTTTTCTCTTGTTTGTATTTTTTAGGGAACTTATTTACCCATTATCCATCTTGATCATCTTTGTATTGTAATCTTGAAATGTTTGTATTTATTATACAGTCTTCAATTATAAAATTATTTAGAAAATAAAGGTTAATTTAGAACATGCTGAAATCTATTCTTATGTATAAATTCTTTTGTTATAATAAATAAACTTGAAATTTGAAAGTATTAATGAATTGTGTAGCCATATATATGTGATTATTAATGAAAGTTAACTTGAATAATAATGTTTTCATTGAATAAAAACGTTGTGTTATATTATCAATTGAAATGAGTTAAAGGTTAAAATTTTTCTAAAGTTTTTGTAATTGATATCTTTTTCAAAATTTTAAAACTGTTTGTTCTATAATTTGATATGATTGATTATTGTTCGAAATGGATGCTGGAGTGTATGTAGAATTTTTAGTGGGGTTTGTTGATTAGAATTTTGCTGGTATGGATTGTTTTTTGAGATGGAAAACCATTATTGCCTAAAGAATAAATGACCAGAAGGTTATGACTTAGAGAGGCAGTAATGAGATAATATTTTTTGTGTTGATTAATATGTTGATTGCCATAGATGCAAAATGATGATTACTTATGAATATTGATTGCCTTTGAAGCAAAATATTATTGATGTTTTGAATGATTTCTTGTTTAATGATTGATAGTAAAGTTTTGTCATGAAATGTAGTTTGTGTTTAGAACATTGAAAAGTCGAAATACTTAGTATCCAACAAACGATGATTAATAATATGAATAATTTGCTCTTTATAAAATATTTGAACAATGAATAAATGGAAATGGAATTATTTTTTTTATATTGAAATTTAAATTGATATCTCCATAATTCACAATTTATGTATTGCTGACTGTATAATAAGATGTTAACAATTTCAATTTTATATTGATTATATACTTAAAAATAATTTTCATGTGTATTAGATTGTATGATAGCCTAATCAAGATTTTCTTCTTAGTTTATAAGCATTTTAGATAACAGGTACAGCACAGACATTAACATTGAAATAATTATCATGTGAATCTCGAAATCAGCAACAAGTGAACGCCATGAAGAGTGTTAAGAACATTGGGGTGATTTTTGAACTAGTGTGACTAAACTATGCCAATGTCAACACCAATATCAACACCATAACTACGCCAAAATCTACGCTGAGGCCTACACAATAACTACGCCAATATCTACACTAATATCTACACCATAACTACGCCAATGCCGTGCTGATGCCACGCCAATATCTACGCCAATGCC
>NC_052512.1:200560-253653 GCF_014356525.2 Nilaparvata lugens | reverse complement strand
TACGTCCAAAATCTGCGTTTTTCCAGAGTTTTTTGCGCTTATCAGCTTTATCGAGAACAAATGAACAGAAAATGTTCAAAATTACTACAGAAACTCAGCTGGGGTGTAATAATGTTGTGTTAGAAGGAATTTGAAATAACGCCAAAGATTAGTGTTTTTTACGTTTTCTCAGTTATTTCATCAAGTAAGGACAAACATTTTCAAAATTGGTACAGAGGTTCAGCAGGGTCTTAAAATTTGTGACTTAAATATTTCATCAAAGATACGCCTAAAAATCAGCGTTTTTTTTAGCTTTTCTGCGTTTTCTCAGTTCTCTGACTTTCTGATGGAATGAAGCATTGCTCAAATGAAAAAAAATCATTTCGAGCGAAGCGAGCCCGCTGATCTCATTTTGGACGATACAGTCGGGGGTGCGGGGCGGAGCCCCCTGGCTAGACGGATACGGCGAGCGAAGCGAGCCTAACGGCTAGTAGTGTATAAATCAAAATTCGGGGAAGAAACAGTTTTTGGCTGTGCCTGTTTGTCCTTCCCCAATCATTTTGAAGATTGTGTTCTGTCTATCAATAAATAAATAACAGCATAGCTCGGTGCCCCGATATTGCGGTAGTGAATCTTTATAAATCTTCAACAACGGTCGACGATGTGGTGTGATGATTGTCATATGTTTGAGTATTGTGAAATGTCCATCAGCTCCTCCGTAGAGTGATTGGATTGCAGCTCATTCATCTATTTATATCCAAACAAACAAACAATATTGTTCAGTACATTTCAATTTCCCTCTACAGATACCAGTTTGTAATTTCCAGTTACAGTGAATCATGAAAATTTTCCATTTCCCAGCGTTGCCATGACGGGTGGCTGCTGGGAGAAGGACTCATTTTTAAGAATAAATCATTTTCATTAACTTCAATTACATTATTGAATATTGATAATAGTATTTATTCCAGAATTAATTTTGTAGACATGCTTTCTATAATGACATGACAGGATTCGATGATGCACTCTTCAATATTAATATTGGAGAACCGAGCTTCGCTCGTTATTTATTCATTGATAAACAAAACACAATTATTTAAAATGATTAGGGAAGGACTAATATGCAAAACCCGAAAGTGTTTCTTCTCCAAATTTGATTTATACACTATAATCAGTCCAAAAAGTAGGTTATGTTCCTACATTTGAATTCAGGTCCAATCCAAAATCCAGAATCCAACAGAAAATAACCAATTTAGATTGTTAACAAACCAAATGAATGAAAAAATAGCACTCACTAATCACTTGAAACTGTAATATAATGATTGACTTTGAATATTATGATACTCAATTCAGAAGATTATACCATGTCATGTCAACAATAATCAGATTTTTTGATCAGGTCGATTGAAATTTCCAGACTAATATTTCTCGTGAGGTAAGCTGATTGATTACACAGTGGAAAATAATTCTATATCTCTCCCACACACGCATCTTCTGTTTTCGACAGACGACGAAATTATCATCTGTTTCCCAAGGATAAATAATTATCATCCTTTTCATGTCCTTCAGCGAGTTTTCCCAGGGATGAGACCTAACACAATCGAATTTTATATCATAGACCTGCTATGTTCCAAATTTCGTGATAATCGTTGGAGCCGTTTGAAGATCCGTTGAACATAAATAACCAGATATAAAAATATACAAATATACAGAAATTGCTTGCTTAATATAATAGGATTGTCATACATTTTCATATTAAAGTATGGCATATTGTGATAGAAAAACTCATGCAATGAAATCAATTTGTTATTATATTTCAGGATAGCTTGTAATCAGATAAGTAATCAGTGAGAAACACTGCTCTGAATTATGTAAATAACAATGTATACGCTATATACGAGTATATAAACTCGCTATGAAAAATTCGTGCAATCAAGCTACATTTTCATATTATGAGAAGATAAACATGCTATATTAGAATCGAAATAGAATCAGTAATTAGATCGAAACACTGCTTTGACCTATGTGAATAACAATGTAATACTATATATAAATATATATATATATATATATATATATAATATATATAATAATATATATATATATATATATACTCGCAATGAAGAGTTCGTTTAATCAAGCTACATTTTAATATTATTCGTTCATACATTCCCATATCATATACAGCAAGTTCCATTAGAAAACTCATAAAATAAAATGCATGTGTGTCATATATTATGAATAGCTTGGTAATTGAATCAGTAATCAGAGAGAAACACTGCTTTTACTTATGTAAATAGCAATGTCATGCGCTATTCATATTAAATGTACTAAAAAACTCTTACATGAAACGTATTTGTTTTTTGTGCTGATAGCAATGATGGTGCTTATAAACGAAGAGAGCAGTGAACTAAAAAAGGAGTGGTGAAATATGTACGTCACAAAAACCAGTTCCATATCCGACTGATTATGTTGTTGAATTTAACAAGTTGCAATGAAGAATCAACAAGATTGTGTGCTACACTCTATGTGCACAGTAACGAGTTTAAATCAGATTTACAGAGGCGAACTCTGATAACCAAGTTTGGAGAGCATGGATTGATTAGGAAAATACGAGAGCTTTCGTTTGATTTGGTTCGGGTGACGTTCTATCTTTCACATTAATCGAAACGATAAAACAATGAACCCGATTGCGATATTATGGAATCCAGCTGTAGCCGAGATAAATTCATTGTTCTCTTGAACAATCCCTCCCAGTACGAACAAGTAATTGGTTTGTATGTGCAAAAAACCCAGTGGGAAGAGCACTACGGAGAAGTAGTCTACATGTATAATTCGGTCTTTCAAAAAGTGTTCTCTGGTTTAGGGGATTGAACTGTGTGTATCCACAAGGCGTGGGATCCCGGGTGAAAGATTAGAAAAGGGCGAGGGTGGGAGTTGAGGTTGTACTAGAGAGATTGACTTGAGGGTTGAGGGTTGAAGCAGTGGTTAGGAGGGAATCAACAGCTACGGGTCCAATTAAATGAAGCGCTCCAGTTAGCTTGGAAAGCTGGCAAGAAAAACTTATTCTGAAAAAAAGCATGTACTTCTACTTATCCATGATTACATAATTTGTCTACCGTTTCAGTGAAAGAGAAGGGAAAAACAGTGGAGAAGAGAAGAGCTTAATCTATCACATCTCCCAACTCCTTCCTTTCTCCTACTCCTCTCTTGCATGCTACTCTCCTTCTCACCTCTTTCTTTCCATTCAAAATTCCTTCTAGAGCTTCATACATCCCGAAATTCCACTGCATCTTTATTATTTCCCTCTGTCACTCTCATTATCGTTGTCATCACTGAGGAAACATCGTATTCTATCTCTCCCACTCTCATTTCCATTTGGATCTCTTTTTTTAATCCAACATTAACAAAAAACAACAACAACAAAATCACTGTTCAAAACTCACGTTCCTGCCAGAGAAATTAGTATAATTATTATGAAATTCTCAACTGAATAATTTTTCATCAAATGAAGTTTTCTGAAATATCATGAATTCTACTTTTTCAAGAATCTCATAGGAGACTGCACATGGACCAGAATTTTTTTCTAGCATGCCCTCCCATGTGACTATTATGTATGAGAGCTTGTTGGAGATCTCTGTAGATGGCCGAGGATGATAAGCACTAATGCTTGTTAATCATTGCAGAATGAATCCTATTATATTAGCAAGAAAATTTCTGTATACATTTTTAATTTGGTTATTCATATTTATAGTTATTTTTGTCCAACGGATCTCGAAAACGACTCTCTCGATTTTCACGAGATTTGGAACATAGTAGGTTTATGATATAAACATTCGATTGCACTAGGTCTCATCATTGAGAAAACTCGCTGAACGACATTGAAAGAATAATTCATTCTTGGCTGAAGCAGCTGTGGATAGTAAAAAAGTGAGTGAGCGAGTGATTCTGTGGAAAATCAAAATATCGCATCCCCGAAATTCATAAGCTGACGTATAGCCAGCTGTAAAAATAAACACGATCATTCTAGAGAATTGTGTTCTGTTATCATTGAATGAAAATAGCGAGCGAAGCTCGGTGTCCCGATATTGGAGATAATGATTGTAGAACATTATAAATTGGTGCTTAATATATAGAAAAATCTGGACAAAAATATGCTTCGGTTGACGTGTGAGGTTCTTTGAACCTTTGGATCTTTGAATCCGTCCCTTCAAAAACGTAAACATATAAAAAACGCTTCAAACTGACAGCATTGATTCAATGATGAACATCAATACTATTCATCAGGAATGATAACAGTATGAAGTGGATCTCACTATACTCTAATGTCAGCAGTAGATCTGGAGCATTTATCCAATCAACCCACAAGTTCTCATATGATTCAATTCTAAAGGTGCGTACAGATATACGCGCCGCGAACATGAGCAATTCACTTTTAATCAGCTGATTATATCTGTATTTTACAGAAACGGTAAGATACAGATATGAAAAGCTTGGCATCAGCTGATTAAAAGTGAGTTGATCATGTACGCGGCGCGTAAATCTGTACGCACCTTAATAGCTATTTCTCACTTATTTACAACATCTCACCTTTGTCGATTTTTTAACTTTTCTTACCCTATTACAGTAGGTAAGGAATTTCTTCCCGAAAAAAATAAGTACCCCAATTTCTAAATGTTTCAAGGTTCCATGAGTCCAAAATGTGGTTTCAAAATGTCGTCTTTGTTGATTTGAAGTTGTATAAAAACAATGTTACACTTGTTGATGGTTGAATAATTTGAACTAACAGAATAAATTCATAGTAATATAAAATTTGGTAGTTTGCTAGCTTCTGACCGTATGTACAGTATTTATGTTTTTCTCAGAATAAGAAAAATTGTGTTTTGAAAAACTTTGAATCAACAGAAATTGTAATGATCTTTCCATCATTTGGAACACCTAGCCTTGCCTTGACTTTGAACCCGACACCAAGGAGAGCTAGCCTCTCTAGCTACTCACTCCTCTACCTAAATATCAGCCTCTCCAACTACCTACTCATCTATTCACTCCCTCCTCTGTCATCTTCTCTTGGGTAGACAGTAGTTGTGAACAAACAGCTGAAGAGTGTGGCTGGTAAAGCCACAAAACCTGGTTCTGTATAATTTATAATAATAAAAAGTGCTTGACAATTTTAAATTTGTGTTTCCATTATGGAAAATTACCTCTACATCACTCACAACACAACTGTAATGATCTTTACTCTGGTCGGCAGTACAAAGGTGTTAAGTCAATTTTTGGTCAAAATGATTATGTCAATAGGAAAATGAAGAAAAAATTTGCTTTCAGATGGTACAAACGGCATAAGTCTACTATGAATATTACCTGAGTTATTGATGATGGTATTTTAGTTACATCTCACTCATGATATAAAGGATTTCACAGGATGTACAAACGTCTTAAGTTGACTTATAACATTAGTATCATCTGAGATGAATTTCCCATTGCGGTACAAAAGTCTCAAGTCAACATATGGCATTCATATCGCACCACTCGCGTTCCACCTTTTGGTACTTAAATCTTACTTGTGACGTTGGTACCATTGACACGTTTTTAGAATTATCATACTGACAATGGCATAACACAGATTGAGCATTGAACATTGGACACTTGGAAAACATGACTGTATGGAATTGATTTGTTTTTTATTAATTATTTCTATATAATAAGAGAGAGTAGGGTTGTGTTTTTGTTCGTGTGTTCGTTGTTCGCATCAAAACATGTCAACTTGTGGATTGCATACCGGAAAAACGAGAATGATTTTGATTCCCAAACTTTGCACATAGATTCTAAAAATATCAATCTCGTGCATCTGGAAGCCCAATTTTAATTTTCCTCTATATTTTTAAAAATTAATGTTTAAATTTCAATAACGATACATTCGATTTCATTAAAAAATCACCAAATCATATGGTCGAAATTAAAAAGGACATCTGTTTCTATATTACTTTCTACCTGAAAAACATAGTTTTGAAACTTCGTTTTCCTGATGCACTGTTTAGTCCTACACGTGGCATGGATTATTAATTTTTCAGCTAGAAATTTTGAGACAGTGCTAAATAAACGTTTACAGTTTCATCAATGCTGTATCGGCAATATGAAAACGCATGCAGTTAATATGTCTTTGAATGAAGGTGCTGTTATTTACATTAAAAAATTATATTCTTCCAATATTTAATTAAAATTTCAAAATTATTCGTGCCCTGATAGAATGACTGACTCACTGTGTTTCCATTATGGAAAAGTACCTCAACATCACTCACAACACAACTGTAATGATCTATATTGAATTGAATTGATTTATTTGCCAAAAACAAATTACATCTTCAAATATCACAAAGAGACAACAATGTGCAAACATAGAACAAAATTGAAAGAAAAGAGAAATAAACAAACAAGTGTCATAACATAACAACATTTTTATCACTAGGCCTAATATTTAGCACACTATTGTCATTATTTTGGCACTGCCGGCATAAGTACAACTTGAGCGCCAGCAGTGAGTTCTATTAATTATAACAAAAAAGTATATTCTATTATATTATCTAATACATTCTTAAATATTAATAACTCAGATAAAACAGACAAAGAAGATGAGTGTTGAAGAAAGAAAAATTTAGATCATAGAGAAAGATGAAGAAAAAAAAAAAAATAAAACAAAAAAAAATATATTATATATATCCGTGTGAAGGAATGAAGTCATTGAGCTTTTACAAAATATTGCATAAAAATTGTAAAATATTGTAATAATTTACAAAAAAAATCAAAAAAAAAATATCAGCTAGTGTTTTCATTGGTGTAGGAGCCCTACCTGTGCTGACGTCACACGAATGCACTATGGCTTTGTTTACGGAGGTATTGGTGTACTCGCTTCAAAATGTATTCTACACCGTTTCTGTGAAGGTTTTGAATGATAAATAAATATAGGGAATTCACAAAGAAATATACAGATTGGACATAGATTCAGAGAAGATTGTGAACGCCAATTAGGTACAAAGTGAAGTAGTAACAGGAAAATATTCCTTTTCCTTATCGAATTTGAAAAGAATGTGAGCACACCGTTGCTTCAAATTAGTCAAGAAATATCAAGAAGGACCAGTCTCCATCCAAATTTGACGATAACAATATTTTTTCTTTCCTCTCTCATCAGAAATTTCTTTCTTGTAGAATTTCGACAGATATCAACAATAGTAAACGATACAAGTGAAACGTTTCCAATAGTGGAGTTTCCAACTTTGTGCTGAATCTGTCTTGTCCTCATTTTTCCTGAACAACTAAATGATCAACAGGAAAACCCTCTATTCCACCAGTCGTAGATTTTTTTCCCAATTTCTGTTGAATATTGAAGTTATTCTTATCACTCCTCTTTTTGTGTGGTTGAGAAGTTGAAATTGTGGTGAATTATTCATATTAAGGCTGTGCAAAGGCTAAAAATAAACTTTCTGCTCGTGATATTTTTCAAAGATTTTTGATTTGTCTATCATCAAGCTATAAAATGGAAGAGTTTTTCAGGAAAACATTTTTTTTCTCATTACTTTTTGAGATATGAGCGCCTAAAGTTTAAATTTTTGGGACAGAACATATCAAATTCGGTACAATATAAATCCATGAGATTCAGAGGATCGATTCTTCATGGTATTGTTGATCTAGTAAAACAAAAATTTTCTAAAAATATCAATTTTTAAAATAGTTATTTAATTTACTAAAAATAACTTTCTGTTGGGTTATTTTTGGTAAATTGAAAAACTTTCCTAGAAATTGATATTTTTAGAATTTTTTCGTTTCACTAGATCAACAATACCATGAAGAATCCATCCTCTGAAACTTATGGATTTATATCGTACCGAATTTGAAGTGTTCTGTCCAAAAATTCAAACTTCATTTATTTTTTTTTTAATACAATTACGAATCATATGAATATGATCGGGATAAAACAACACGCATAGCCCAAAACTATTCTGTTCCCAAATTCTGATAAATAATAAAATGTCCGAAAAAATAGGTTATGTTTACTTAGGAAAGTTAAAGTTCAAAGTTCTGTCCAAAAATATATATAAGCTAGAATTATTACTTTCCTTGCCCTATTTCCATAGGTAAGGAAGTATTGCTTTCCGACAAAATTAAGGTACCCCAATTTCTGAATTTCTATACGTTTCAAGGTCCCCTGAGTCCAAAAAGTGGTTTTTGGGCATTGGTCTGTAAGTGTGTGTGTGTGTATGAGTGTATGAGCGTCTGTGTACACGATATCTCATCTCCCAATTATTAACGGAATGACTTGAAATTTGGAACTTAAGGTCTCTACACTATAAGGATCCGACACGAACAATTTCGATCAAATGAAATTCAAGATGGCGGCTAAAATGACGAAAATGTTGTCAAAATTAGGGCTTTTCGCGATTTTCTCGAAAATGGCACCAACGATTATGATCAAATTCATATCTAAAATAGTAATTGATAAGCTATATCAACTGCCACAAGTCCCATATTTGTAAAATTTTAGAAGCTCCGCCCCATCTATGCAAAGTTTGATTTTAGATTCCCAATTATCAGGTCTCAGATATAATTAACACGAAAAATTTCGAGTGGAAAAGATTTAGCATGAAATCTCTTCAATTAATGTCCAGTAACATTTTCACCAAAAATTGAAAATCAGTTTGGAATTTTAGAAAATGTGATTATTCAATTGCAAACTGTTGGCAACTGTTGATCCTACTAAATCATTCACTATGAAGAGATAGCAGATCTCTTGTGTCTCCAGCGTTTTTGTCCTGTCACCAGCTGGCTCAGATCTTTGTTTATAAGTAGACTTGAGATGCGCGATAACACTAGCGTCAGGTGATCAATTTTCATAACGGAAAGGAAAGTTGTGTGAGTGCGTCACACCAGATTTTTGAATTTAGAAAAATTGAAATACCAAATTGAAGTCGAATATTGCACTTAATATCACCGCACTTTGAATAAATTGAGTTATTTCAGAAAATTTTAAAGCCAAAAATATACACACAACTCTCCACTGGGCACAGCTGTTACCACTATGGTAGGTAGCTTTTAGGCGCTTTTAACTCGAATAGTATGATAAGAAAAAAAATTTTTACCTGAGAAAACATTTTGATAGCTTGATGATATACAAATCGGAAAACTCAGAATAATATCACGAGTAGAAAGTTTATTTTCAGCCTTTGCACAGCCTTAATAGAAATACTATGAAATTGTCAAAATCACAGATTCTATTTACAATTTTTCTCGACACAAAATGGTGGATAAGCTGCTTATACCGCCATTTTGTGACGTTTCTATCATATCAACTGTTAAGTGGGAGGAGAGACTGTCTAGGCCAATGGCAGGCATTCATGTCCTTGACCAATAGCGGTACTCGCCCACTAGTATAAACTCTGTTACTTTTGTATTCAGTTTTAGCTTATCGGAGATTGACAATGTTGTAACCACGGAAGTTAGAAGAAGAATCTTCTGCAATATACCGTGGGTGTAACAACCGAAAATGGTCTCAATCTCTTCGTTACAAGAAGGATTTGCGCTACTGTTGAGCAAGTTACACCTGAAATGCTAGTGCGAGTCTGGGAAGGAATCGACTATCGATGGAATGTCTGCAGGATAACAACGGAAGTCACATAGTAGTTTAAGGTAAAAAACTTGAAGTGTTTTCCTTAAAACAACACCAAAACCAGCTCTGTACCTTGTTTAGTAAGGTTTATATGAATTTTCAAAGTTGTAAAGGAATCACCCTTTTTGAATCACCAGATATATTTTATAGTATGAATGACAAAGCCCATTGAATAAACTGTGTACTTAATGGACAATAAATCTATTCTATTCTATTCTGTGGATATGAAAGTGGTGGAGCTATAGTGAAATTCTTTTCAAACTGTCAGCCTCATCTATAAAAGCGAAATGGCACTCACTGACTGACTGACTCACTCACTCACTCACTCACTTTCTCGCAGAACTAAAAATCTACCGGACCAAAAACGTTCAAATTTGGTAGGTATGTTCAGTTGGCCCTTTAGAGGCGCACTAAGAACGGATTTGAAAAAATTTCCACAGATACGCCCAGAATCTGCTTTTTTCCAGCGTTTTCTCAGCTTAGAACAGAAATGTTCAAATTCAGTACAGAAGCTCAGCTAGGATGTAATAATGATGTGTTAGAAGGAATTTGCAATAACGTCAAAGATACGCCCAAAATCGTTTTTCCAGCGTTTTTTTCTTGCTTTTTCTCAGATTTATCGAGAACAATAATAAACAGAAATTGTTCAAATTTAGTACAGAGGCTCAGCTAGGGTGTAATAATGTTGTGTTAGGATGAATTTGCAATAACATCAAAGGTCCCCCCTTCAAATTAGCGTTTTCCAGCGTTTTTTTGCGCTTTCTCAGCTTTATCGAGAACAAATGAACTGGAAATTTTACTACATAAGCTCAGCTCGGGTGTAATAATGTTGTGTTAGAAGGAATTTGAAATAACGCCAGAGATATGCCCAAAATTAGCGTTTCTCTAACGTTTTTCTCAGCTTTTCTACGTTTTCTCAAAACTTTGACTTGCATGATCAAATGAGAAATTCAGGCGAGCGAAGCGAGCCCGTTGATCTCATTTTTTGACGATCCAGTCGGAGGTCCAGGGGCGGAGCCCCCTTGCTAGACGGATATGGCAAGCGAAGCGAGCCTGACGGCTAGTGTTTAATAAAAGTCATTGCCAACATTTTTTATGAGTCTATAGGACGTTGATCCACTACCAATGCGCGAATTGGAGAAATCATGTTGGTATCATCCTAGAAACAAATTGGAGAGAAAAATTCATTCAGACATTGAGACACTGCAGCTGACTCACATCTGAGCAGAGCCGAGATAATACATTTGAAAGCACTTTCCAATCAGCAGAGTGCGTACTTTCGAGATTTAGACCAGGATGTATTATAGATTGTTGAGGGATGTGCAAAATGAAGAAGACGATCTGTCAAATGAGATAGAGTGCGAGAAAAAAGGAGCTGCAAAGAGAAAGAGAGACCGAGAATAATTGATACATGAGAGTGAGAGAGAGAGAGGCTGAGAGTGAGTATGTATGGAGGATAAATGATTGTTGGAAGAGGAAGAATGATAGAATATGAAAGAGAGATAGAGTGAATGAGACTAAGTCAAAGTATGTGATTTATATTTCTCTCCTGGCAAGATATGAATGATTTTTTGATGTTCTCTTAGGTGCGTACAGATATAGGCGCCCCCAACACGCTCCGCACTCGCTCCGATCATGAACGTTAGGCTACTCGAGATGTTAAGCATTCGATTGAGGTTCGAAATTATGTTCGCAGGATGATAGCTCCGCTCTTTTCTGATTGTTGACTTCGCTACAACCTAACCTCACAAATGTGAAACGTTCAATCCAGCTGATCGGTTGACAAAACTGAATAAACTATTCTGACCAGGAATTACTGGGTAGCCTAATAATACATTATGTTCATATAACAAATTTATAATAAATACTAGCTGTACCTGCCACGCTTTGCAGTGGCACATTGTGATTGAATGTTTTTTTTTTTCTGTGGCCCCCACTATATATAAAATATGTGTTGGGAAACCACAAATATTATGCTTGTTAAATAAATATGAACATCTGGTTATGTGTAATATATTATCTTTATCTATATATATAAAAATGTTATGTTGGTTTGTGTGTAATGCAAAAACTCCAAAAGTACTGGACCGATTGAGTTGAAATTTTAACATGATATAAAATCCGCATCAAGGATGGTTTTTATCTACTTTTTACAATTTCAGGGCGCTACGCTCGCCCGAAAATTTTTAACTTTTTTGTTTATGGATTTTTCCGATTTTTGACTTCACATTCGGGGTCAGCTCGCGAAAATAAGTCGATTAAAAAAAAAAAATGACCGGGCTCGCAGGGTGGCCCGGGGGGAGGGGGTGAAACTTTGGCCATTTTTGGCCAGATTTGAGCTGAGCGCTGCTGCAATCAAAGTGCAAAATCTGACCGCTAGATAGCGCGCATGTTTCAAAACGCAGCTTCAACAGGTTCGTGAGATATAGAGTACCGGTAAACTACACTCTTGATTACCGTATGTTTTCCGGTACAATTATTGGATTTCATTACTTTCGCAATTCAGAACAAAGAAAGCATACTGATGCTTTTTTTTCGATAATAAATTCGTGTTTCAGTGCAAATAATCGTGTTATACAATAATATTTTACATATATATTTACAATAATATATTACACATAACACAGATGTTCAAAAATGGCCAAAGTTTCACCCCCTCCCCCCGGGCCACCCTGCGAGCCCGGTCAATTTTTTTTTTTTAATCGACTTATTTTCGCGAGCTGACCCGAATGTGAAGTCAAAATCGGAAAAATCCATAAACAAAAAAGTTAAAAATTTTCGGGCGAGCGTAGCGCCCCTGAAAATTGTAAAAAGTAGATAAAAACCATCCTTGATGCGGATTTTATATCATGTTAAAATTTCAACTCAATCGGTCCAGTACTTTTGGAGTTTTTGCATTACACACAAACCAACATAACATTTTTATATATATAGATTATGGTAATTGCATTTATTTTAATGATTTATTATAAAAGGTAATGTCTGTCAATGTTTCAAAAGTTGGAAGGCTTGATTGGGAGTTCGGCTTCTCTCTTCTAAATGCTAATATACCGGTACCTATTATTATAAATACTTTTATAACTTAGAACCCCTTTTTATAAGTAGAACGCCAGAGAAGAAATAGTACAGGAAAATATTTCATGGTATAGGTGGTTTATGTTGCAAACTTCAAGCCAATTTTTTGGTAACTCAAGCCAATCACTGTTAACTACTGTATATTATTACTGTTTTGTTGGGGTATGAGTAAAAGAACGGCACAGTATGAGAGACTACCAGCGTCACATGGCTTCACAAGTGAGTAAAATCAAGTCTTTTTATCCAGAAAAATTATCTATTATTCGAACATTCTATTATCATACTGAATTTCTCTATTAAGATACAACCCTCGTATATACATGAACTAGACGTCAGGCTCGCTTCGCTCCGCCCCCTGGACCCCGACTGGATCGTCCAAAAATGAGATCAGCGGGCTCGCTTCGCTCGCCTGAATTTTTCATTTGAGCGTGCTTCATTCCATCAGAAAGTCAAAGTACTGAGAAAACGCAGAAAATCTGAGAAATTCGTTGGAAAAACGCTGATTTTGGGCGTATCTTTGATGAAATATCAAAGTCACCTCATCACGAAATTTTTAGACTCTAGCTAAACCTCTGTACCAAATTTGAAAATTTTCTGTCTATTACTTGATGAAATAACTGAGAAAACGCGAAAAAAACGTTAATAATTTTGGGTGTATCTTTGGCGTTATTTCAAATTCCTTCTAACACATTATTACACCCCAGCTCAGCTTTTGTACTAAATTTGAACAATTTCTGTCATTTGTTCTCGATAAATTTGAGAAAAAGCAAAAACACGCTGGAAAACGCTATTTAAGGGCGTATCTTTGACGTTATTGCAAATTCCTTCCACACAACAATATTACACCCTAGCTGAGCTTCTGTACTAAATTTGAACATTTTATGTTCATTTGTTCTCGATAAAACTTAGAAAACGCTGGAAAAACACAGATTTTGGGCGTATCTTTGAATTTTTTTCAGATCCGTTCTTAGTGTGCCTCTAGAGGGCTAACTGAACATACCTACCAAATTTAAACGTTTTTGGTCCGGTAGATTTCTAGTTCTGCGAGTGAGTGAGTCAGTGAGTCAATCAGTTAGTCAGTGAGTGAGTGCCATTTCGCTTTTATAAATATAGATATAAACACATACTATATCAAAATCGGGGAAGAATCAGTTTTGGGCTGTGCCTGTTAGTCCTTCCCCAATCATTTCAAAGAATTGAGTTCTGTTTATCAATAACAAATAAAGAGCAAATCTCGGTGTCCCGATATTTAAGTATTATATTTTCAATCCTCTCACACTTTCAAAATCAGCTATCCAAAAATAAAAATGAGTCTGATTCTTAAAAAGATGGAGCGTAACACTGAATAACAATCCACTTCCAATATATACGTTACTTAATTTATTAATAGAACATTCTGTATTTTACGTAGCAGGATTAGTAATCATTGTATTTGATCACCGTATATTATTAACGGAGAAGATGAGGACCTCAGAAAATAGTTCGTTATCATTGACAGTAACGTTATTCTATAGTGGGGTACACGTCACTCCTCTGTCTCGTCAATGCCTTCTATAATAGACGGTAGCTGATACAGGTTTATTGATGTAATATTAACGCTTCATTCTCGTTTGAAATAATCAATTATATTTTATCAAGCAATAAATTATATTTTCCAATAATCCCATGATGAATTTTGATAACTAAGATGAAATATTTTGTCAATTAATTATTAATTCTACATTGTTGAAATACGATCTGGCAACAGAGCAAAGCGAGAAAGAGATAGCGTTATCCGTTAAATGATAGACAAGGATAGCAATACCATCGCTGATCAAACACTGTCATTATAACGTGGACCGCACTACAGTAACAGTATCCCCAATAACCTTCAAGATCAGCTGTTACTGCTGCGCTACCCGTATTTGTAAGGTTTGAGGTTATGTTGACCCAATTTCCAAATTTAATCAATTTTAACAAAAAAAACACATTTCAAACCTCCACTACCCTTCATAATCTTTACAAAATACGTATCTAATCAATTTATGAACATAGTTTAGGGTCATAATTTCAAAATAGTAAGGATATCACATAAATTCACTTACAGAGCTTTGAAGATTCCGATGAAAATTGACAATTTTGACAAAGAAGTTTTCGTTGTAAAATCACAATTCGTCCGATTTTAATCACTGATAACGATTCATTATTGATTATGAACGAGAATCAACCGTTTCTAGAACACGAAACATAATTAATAAGCGATTTCAACTCTAATTATGAACAACGTAACGGGTTCATTTTAAGCTCGCGAGGTCGACAGAAGAACTGACTTACTCACCCCTTCCTATCGCAGATGAGAGCAGCTACTAGCTACAAGACTATAGTGAGTTTTTGTTAGAATAGTAGTGGAGAAAGGTATGGGAACAGAGTTGCCGATTCTCTGCCTTGCCTCTGCCTTCCATTTAGGATAGGATAATACTATATCTGATGTAATTAATTATTACTGATCAATCTTGTTTGAATAGTGTATTATATTTTTTCGTCAGGGAAACATATTGAATGATGGATTTTCATAATCGAGATTGGATATTCTGTTAATCAATAATATATAAAAGCGAAATGGCACTCACTCACTGACTAACTGACTCATCACTCGCAGAACTGAAAATCTACCGGACCAAAAACATTCAAAATTGGTCATCAAGACCAAATTCAAGAAATCCTCATCTATTTTAGCACAACCCACCACGATGCCCTCTACATCGATTTGATAATCTATAATATATATTATGAAAGCGAAATGGCACTCACTGACTGATGACTCACTCACTCACTCACTCGCAGAACTAAAAATCTACCAAACCAAAACGTTAAAATGTGGTAGATATTTCAGTGGCCCTTTAGAGGCATACTAAGAACGGATTTGGAGAAATTTCCAAAGATACGCCCAAAATCTGCGTTTTCCAGCATTATTTACTGTTTTCTCAGCTTTATCGAGAACAAATGAACAGAAAATGTTCAAATTCAGTACAGAAGCTCAGCTAGGGTGTAATAATGTTGTGTTAGAAGGAATTTGAAATAATGCCAAAGATACGGCCAAAATTAGTGTTTTATGCGTTTTCTCAGCTTTATCGAGAACAAATGAACATGTTCAAATTTAGTACAGAAGCTAAGCAAGGGTCTAATAATGTTGTGTTAGAAGGAATTTGGAATAATTCCAAAGATACGCCAAAAATTAGAGTTCTTCCAACATTTTTCTCAGCTTTTCTGCGTTTTCTCACCTTTTTCATAATTGATGGAATTTATTAAAAAAAAATTCAATACACAGGTTTAGCTGAGGTGGAAGAATTTTGTTCGCCGATATAGTAACAGGTGTTTTTACCTGCGTTTTTCTACGTTTTCTCAAATTGCAATGGAACGTTCAAATTTAGTACAGAGGTTCCGCTAAGGTCTACATGCAGGCGAGCGAGCGAGCCCGCTGATCTCATTTTTGGACGATCCAGTCGGGTGCCCAGGTGGCGGAGCACCTTGGCTAGACGGATATGGCAAGCGAAGCGAGCCTGACGGCTAGATATTATATTTCCACTTCCACGAAGTCCTATTTGTCAACGTTTTGAAGATAGAAAAGGATAGAGCTATCTGCTATGTCGAATGATAGACAAGGATAGAAATACCGGTGTGATCAAATTTGGTTATTATAACGTGGAACTCACTATATTCTCGAAATGAAGCTACTCACCCCTTCGTCCTTCTCAGAAAATAAAAAAAACATTGGAAGTGCATGAATGAGAGGAGAATTTGTTGTGATTTATCGTAGAATGATCGAGGCTTCATATTTCTTGATTTTAATAGATCTCGAAAATATCAAGAATGAATATAAAATAATTTCCAAGTTATCTCAAAGACCGGAACAGTCAGTCATGCATATCCGTGAAAGTAAAATAATGATGATAATTACATAATTATATGAAGATATTAGATGAAAATATACATAATTACAACACAAGAAATGAAAATAATTTTACAATAAAGAAACACAATAAGGAAAAATATAAACAAAGTCCAGCGTACATGGGAATAAATTTAGGTTGTCTCCCAGGTTGCATAAGACATAAACCTGATAGATCAAAATTCAAGGAATTGCTGAGAGCATTTGATAGATTTATCATGCTACAGTATAAACGAGTTTACTGTAAAAAATGAATTTTAAAAAGTCACTATTTCTCTTCAGCTTTAAGTTAGTTTTTAGTTTTTGACTTTTCATGTACATTTCCATGTACATGAAAGAGATAAATGATTGATTGATCGATTGAATGATATTATTCTTCATCCTTGTCAATTTTCTGTAGAGAATGGTACTCAAGAATTATTCATATTTTTAGAATCAACTTCCTATTCAACTGTACACCAATTATAACGCTCGAAGTGAACGAGGCTTTAATATTATTTCTTGCAATCGCTCTTGAGCCGCGAATGCTATATTTATCTTTGTCGATTTTCTGTGAAGAATTGGTACTCCAAGAATTTATTCAGAATTCCTGAAATCATCTTCCTATTTAACAGTACACCAATTATGACGCTTGAAGTAAACGAGGCGTTAATATTATATCTTGCAATCGCTTTTTAACCGTGAATAAAAAATAAAAATAAAGAACAAATAATTCTGGAGATGGGCGATGAGTTTGGTATTTCGAGAGTCAGCGGAGGGTAAAAGAGAGTGCAAGTTGTAAAACGAGAAAGAGAGAGAGACAGTAAGAGAGGGAGTTCAGATAAATGGGTGAGAGAGGGAAGAAGGGAGTGAGTGAGAGTAAGAGATGGTGAGTGTTGTTGTGTGTGTGTGTGAGAGAGGAAGGAGAAGAGGGAGAGAGTAAGTGTGAGAGATGGGAAGAGACAGTGTATGTGAGAGAGAGAGTGAGTGTGTGACTGAAAGCGATGAAGAATCACGAAAAAGATGACGTCACCGTGAGGAAGAAAGTATTTTTTCGCACGAGAAATTCTGAAAAGTTATCCGAAGCGTTAAAATGCATAACGCTAAGAATTTTCATTAAACATCACACTTTTCTCATGAAAACACGGCGAGTCAAGAAGAGAATGTAGCTCAGTATTTCTCTCTCACTCCTGCTATTTTCCCGCACCTTCAAACTCACTGGGCCATTCTCCAAATTCACTTTTTCTTGCAACAAATTGAGAAATTCAAATGAGAAAAATGCGAAAAGTAGAGTCGAATCAAATAATAATGGTGAGAAAGTGAAGAATGTCAAGCAAGAAGAACAGAAACTAAAATGAGAGAATATGGGGAAATTGTTAAATTATTTGTTGTTTATTCAAGCTCAGTTTGATTGAATGCTTTCTGCTTTAAGGCTTTGCAAAGGCTGAAAAAACTTTCTACTCGTGACATTTTCCAAGTTTTTCGATTTGTATATCAAGCTATCAAAGAAAAAGTTTTCTCGGGAAAACATTTTTTCCGATCATTACTTCTCGAGATATGAGCGATTGGAGTTTGAATTTTGGGACAGAACATTTCAAATCCGGTACGATATAAATCATGAGATCCAGAAGATGGACTCTTCATGGGGATGTTATCTAGTAAAAAAAACATTCTCTGAAATTATCAATTTTTGGAAAAGTTATTCAATTTACAAAAAAAACTCAACAAAAATTGATTTTTGGTTATATTCAGTAAATGAATAACTATATTAAAAATTGATATTTTCGAATTGTTCACTGTATTCAGAGGTGTTGTAAATTTCCATTTCAGTGTTTTCAATTCCTTCATAAGTGCCTGTTGCACAAATACCGGTGTAGTTTTAATCGTGATTAATCCCAAAGAGAACCAATCAGAGAAACCGTATTTTCAGAAAAGTCTTCTCTGATTGGTTCTCGTGGAATCAACTCTATGATTTGAATTAAACCAGCTTCTATGCAAACGGGCTGTGGACATTATATTCAAGGTTGTTTTGGGATGTTTCATTTCCAGTAGAAAAGACAACATAGTGTGTCTATTTCATAGATTTGATGGATTTTGATAGCGTCTTATACGACTTCATCACCGTAGCCAAGAATTAAAGTTTCACAGACGAAGAAGATACATCAGAGCCTTCAGAACAAACGCAAATGAAACTCTATGATGACTGGTTACACCAAAAATGGCCATCCAAACTTTCACTTTCACTTCAAACTAATTCTCCAACTTTTTCATTCCTGTTTATAAAGAAGGCCGTCTCCAGAAACAAATCTAAAAGGCCTGCGCTCTGCTGTTGAGCATCGAGTTTACTTTTTAATACCGCAAAGTTTTCAGATGAAATCCAGCTTTTCTTCAACCCGACACTTTTCCGGGGTTTCCTAAGTTCTTAACGCTCTCGCCGCACCGTTTCTTTGTCCCTTATTGAATATCTCTTCACCCATTTATACGTGATAGCGTTTCACGTTTTCGAAAGTATTTCTTCCACTCCTAATATTTGGAGTCAAAAGTTTCTGATAATTTCCTATGTTGCGATGTATATCTTTTTTGACTATAAAAATCTAATTTGAGAAAAAAATTAAGAAAATTTAATTAAGAACAAGTTTTGTTGATTATTTTCAAAGGCAACTCTCTAGGAGTATTCTAAGCCCAGGTGATGGATGATAATACTGTACCGTCCCAAAGTAGACACACGCCAATCCACGAAAAGCAACACACGCCGTGGGATGTTTTGGAAACCATTGCTATAGAATTATTCATAATCAATCAGTGACAAGTGAATTCATGTTACATAGATGTCTAGAGAAGCATAGCAATGGTTTACAAAACATCCCATGGCGTGGGTTGCTTTTCGTGGATTAGCATGGGTCTAAATATGCAAGTATAGACACCACTTGTGTTTGCGTCGTCTGCTATGCTCTATCCATGAATTGAGTTATAGGTTAGTTGAGTTCTTAATTTTAGAATAATAGCGTGAAAAAATGTCATCTCTATTATAATTTTCAACATAATCTATAATCTCAATAGCCTTCTTATAAACGTCTACACTCTCATCTTCTTAAATTCCTATTTCCTATTCTGTGATGGCTATCTCTATATCGGATAGGTATCTTCAGTATTCATTCTCTTTCAGAAATAATGGTGATATATATCATGATTGAATCTAAAAGGAGTTTCATAGTTTTCAATACTGGTTATGATCGTATCTGGTATAATTCCTCTTACTTACACGAATAAGTTGAGCAATTTTACTATAGGCAAAAGGTGAAAAGCTACTCCAGAGTAGACTCACCTTTTTGAAGCATTTGCGTCAAAAGATGAGCAAATGCTCTAGTTTAATCATACAATTTTGAGCAAAACCTTTCACTTTTGAGCAAATGCTCAAATCATTTTTTAATGAGCGGAAGGTTTTTCTCACGTCAATTCATAGAAAATGAAGCATATGCTCCATATTTTAGAAGTATACGTGAATGTTCAACTTCATTCATATGGCCCATTATGATAAATGCAACCATATATCTACAAGTAAACGTCGTTTAGCGTTGAACGTAGTATCAGCATATGACCGACCCTTATGTATGCAGATACTCTGTTTAAATGGAGAAATGTCATCTGTTCGTTTAAACCCCGTATGAAACACATTATGATAAATGCAACCTTATCTACAAGTAAACGTGGTTTAGCGTTGAACGGAGTGGAGTGTTAGCATGAACGGCCCTTAATGTTTGTAGTGGAAGTGGTCTGTTCTGCTGGTTGCCTATGTAAGAGTTTTGAAGGCGGTAATTGCTAAAGGCAGGAAGATGTCTCAGATTTCCTAAGTTCTTAACGCTCTTGCCACACCCGTTTCTTTGTCCCTTATTAAATATCTCTTCACCCATTTATACGTGATAGCGTTCCACGTTTCACTCCGAAAGTATTTCCTTCCACTTCCTTATATTTGGAGTCAAAAGTTCCTGATAACTTCCTATGTTATGAATATCTTTTTTTACTACGAAAATCTTATTTGAGAAAAAAATTGAGAAAAAATAATTTGGAAACAGTTTTATTAGTCTATTTTCAAAGGCAACTCTCTACGAGTATTCTAAGCCCAGGTGATGGATGATAATACCGTGAGGCCCGTCGCAAAGTAGATTCACGAAAAGCAACCCACGCCGTGGGATGTTTTGTGAACCATTGTTATATAATCGACCGGAGCGAAGCTGAGGTCTTAGTTTCGACTCAATCAGCTTTTGTCTGTTTGTTTGTTTGTTTGTACCGCAGTTACAGTCGCAGTTATTGTCCGATTTGGATGAAATTTGGTATACAAGATCTTTGAAACAAGGCGCAAAAACGTATGTGTAACGATTTTTGATAAGACATCGGGTTTTTTTGTAATCTAAAAAACCGCAAACTGACCTCCAACCAGAAAGGATGTGTGAAAGGATGAAGATACAGCAATTCATTCTCATACTTTTTCGCATCTATTGTTACGAGCATATTTTCTTGCAGATGATACTAATGTTCTATCTTATTCTAAAATATATCATTTCAAAATAGATTATTATGATTAGATAGAATAATGAATTGAATCATCTATTATTATTATTATTATTATTATTATTATATTATTATTATTATTATTATTATTATTAATATAATTATTATTATTGCTACATATTGCTACACAATACAATTATATGGTTTATTATCAATTAATTCATTTCTACTCAAGATTGACAACTATTTTTCTTTTGATATGATTTGAATTGAAAATTATTCATTTTGGGATCACTGATGATTATATCAATGTACTATTTCTATTTTTTTTTTAATATAATGTAAAACTTGACTCCTCCAGTCAAACCTTCTTTAGAAGGTTTTGGAGAATTTATATTTCGTCTGGTTTATAATATTCCACTGAAAGGGAATCTTCTTATCTTTTGTCATTCTTGTTTATTTATCATTCTTCATTTTTTTTGTTTGTGAGATTTCTTTTTATGAGTGTATTTTTCATTTTGTTTGTTATATTTCCTATAATAAACTTCCTTCTTCTGGGGGTACCAGGACGAAGGAAAAAGGAAAGGAAAGGATCACTATTATGATAATAATAATTATTATTATTATCATTTTTATTATTATTTTCAATGTGTGCCAGATGATTCAATTGGTCTGGATAGATTCTCAATTGTTAAGAATAAGATGAAACACTTTCTGTTGAATAATTTGAGTGAATTTGAATGATCTTCATAAATTCTTCTTTTTTTATATATTTTTTCTTGTGTATTGTTGTTTGTAATAATCATCAACTGAAATCCCATTGTTTTATCATTTTATTGCTACACAATACAATTAAATGAATTATTATCAATGTATCAATAATTTTTTCTACCCAAGATTGACAACTATTTTTCTTTTGATATGATTTAAATTGAAAATTATTATTTTGGGATCACTGATTGATTATATCAATGTACTATTTCTATGGTTTTTTTAAAATAATGTAAAACTTGACTCCTCCAGTCAAACCTTCTTTAGAAGGTTTTGGAGAATTTATAATTCGTCTGGTTTATAATATTTGAAATGTTCTACTGAAAGGGAATCTTCTTATCTTTTGTCATTCTTGCTCTTTTTATTATTCTTCATTTGTTTTGTTTTTAAGATTTCTTTTTATAAGTGTATTTCTCATTTTGTTTGTTATATTTTCTATAATAAACTCCCTTCTTCTCGGGGTACCAGGACGAAGGAGAAAAGAAAAAGGAAAGGATTATTATAATTATTATTATTATTATTATATTATTATTATTATTATTATTATTATGATTAAATTGATTATCAAATTAATTGGATAAACTTTTTTCTTTATCTTTATTGTATTGGAGTCCAATACTGCAGTTGTAGAAGAAAAAATTATGTAAAGGTATAAAGGTAATTTTTTTCTTTTTGTGTAGTTAAGGAGTTGATATTGCGGTAATTATTCATATTAAATGAAAAAGACTAAGAAAATGTCAAAAAAAACACAATTTATTGATACTCAGAAAGACCGGTTTCGGTGGTTACACCATTGTCAATCTCTGATAAAGAGCGAAACCGGTGTTTCTGAGTATCAATGAATCTG
The DNA here is from genome assembly GCF_014356525.2 of Nilaparvata lugens. Lineage (NCBI taxonomy): Eukaryota > Metazoa > Arthropoda > Insecta > Hemiptera > Delphacidae > Nilaparvata > Nilaparvata lugens. Next base: position 230,910 of record NC_052512.1, on the reverse strand, counting down.
TGGTTTTTTGACAATTGCCAAGTCTTTTTGATTTAAAAGGTAAAATTTGATATAAAGATACCTCCTTGATAAGTCTAGTGTCCTTCAAACAGTGTCTCTAGCACTTTCAAGGGAGAAAATAATACAATATACTGTACTTATTGTACTGACCCTTCTCATTAGATTGAAAGTTGTATTCATGAGCAAGGTCTACTGTTGGCAGAACTACTAGTTATTCATAATCAATCAGCTGACAAATGGATTATTCATTGCATATATTACACAGATGTCTAGAGAACCCCTTATGAAACACCTCTAGGATTTCTCTAGGAGCTTTATTATTGAATCACTTTTTCCATTTGATAATGATTATCCATTGATATTTTCGAATTTAATTTTTCATAAGCTTGCAAATTTCGGCCATATAATACGGAATGAAGAGGAATACGGCCTGCTCTCGTTCTCCAAGGAAAGATCTATGGCAGAAGAGGACCTGTAAGAAGGAGAATATGATACGTCTGTGAATTTGGCCCGGATGATGTCATCCCTCTCAATCAAAATGTTATAAATTGTTAGTTTGGGTTTGTTTTGACAAATTTAACGTTTGTTTAGGTTTCTGAATACCCTATTCAAAAGTTTCAGATTTTCCGGGCTAACTTCACGACAGCCCGGAAATTTTCATAAAATTAGTTGAAAATAGTCTAGATCGTTAGTTTAGCGTTTGTTATTTCAGGTTTGTTTTGACAAATTTGACGTTTGTTCAGGTTTCTGAATACCAAATTTGAAAGTTTCAAATTCTCCGGGCCAACCATACACCAGCCCGGAAATTTTCATGAAATTAGTTGAAAATAGTCAAGATCGTTAGTTTGGCATTATTTTAGGTTTGTTTTGACAAATTTGACGTTTATTCAGGTTTCTAAATTCCAATTCAAAAGTTTCAAATTCTCCGGGCTAATTTCACACCAGCCCGGAAATTTTCATGAAATTAGTTGAAATAGTCTATATCGTTAGTTTAGTGTTATTACAGGTTTGTTTTGACAAATTTCACGTTTGTTTAGGTTTCTTAATACCAAATTGGATTTTCAAATTTTTGTCTGGTCGAACTTCACACCCCAGTTCTCAATATCTCAATGAGATGGGTTAAAAACTGAATAGATCAGTTTAGCATAAGTTTTAATTTGTTTTGACTAATTTCCATTAAACTTCAGTAAATATGGTCACTAAACATGACTGAAAAACCTGCGTACCTGGTTCTCCAAGACAGAACAGAAATTTTCAGGATGGCTGTATATAAGATATCCTCAATCAGGCTGTTCGCCAATATTCGGAACGAATAGGCACCAACAGGAGAAGAAGAATTCTTCATTTGTGATATTTTCCAATGCATGATTCATGGAGATTATTGGAATCATCTGTTCGGTGAGAGATCTCCGCTATTTGCAATAAGGATGCCACAGAAATTACTAACTAATTTTTCATACATGTTTTAGATAAGAATATTATGATCACCCCGACACATATAATCATAGTAGGGTATCGTAATTGGACTAAGTTCAGTATTGGCAACTCTTGTATGTATAATATAATAATTATGTATATGTTCTGTCAATAAACTCCTCCTAATTAATTATTATTATTATCAACCTTCAGAAAACACAAAAAAAACGGATAGTTGATTCTGATTGTTTTGATTATTTCAGAGTGAACGATGAGTAATAATTGAGTCCATGAATATGGATTAATGTTCAATCAAATTATTTTTATTCAACGAGAATCCAAATCAAATGCTGTAAATCACCACGAACCTTTTCCCATTCATTTCCACTTTGATTGAATGTTCCATCAATAAGAATTACACATGGAACAATATGACAATTATAATATTGAAAACCAAACACGTATCATAGTGTAATACACTCATCATCGGTCAATAAAGTAGACAAATTTATAATAATTAGTTTGCATCGATGGAATCCTATTCTATTAAGCGAGCAATTTCTGTATATTTATATCTGGTTATTTATGTTCAACGGATCTCGAAAACGGCTCTAACGATTTTCACGAAATTTGGAACATATTGAGTTTATGATATAAAAAATCGATTGCTTCAGGTCTCATTCTTGGAAAAAATTGCTGAACGACATTAAAAGGATAATTCATCCTTGGCTGAAACAGCTGTGGGTTGTAAAAAAGTGAGAGAGCGAGTGAGTATGTGAAAATCAAAATATCGCATTTCCGAAATTCATAAGCTGACGTATAGCCAGCTGTAAAATTTTAACACGATCATTTTTGAGAATTGTGTTCTGTTATCAATAAATAAAATTCTGGTGTGGCGCATTCACACAACTTCCCTTGTCGTTATGAGAATTGATCACCTGACGCTAGTGTTCACGCGCATCTCTAATCTATTTATAAAAAAAGATCTAAGCCAGCTGGTAACAGAACAATAACGCTGAAGACATACGAGGTCTGCTATCTCTCCATAGTGAATCATTTAACAAAATCAACAGTTGCAAACAGTTTGCAATTAGATAATCACATTTTCTTGAATTTCGAGCTTATTTCCAATTTTAGGTGAAAATGTTACTGAACAATAATTGTAGAGATCCTCATGCTCATTCTTTTCCATTTGAAATTTCTTGTTCAAGTTCTAACTGAAGCCTTGTAATTGGGAATTGAAAATTCAACTTTGCTTAGATAGGGCGGAGCTCCTAAGTTTTTTACAGATAAAGGGACTTGTAGCTGTTGATATAGCTTATCAATGTCTATATTAGGTATGAATTTAATCGAAATCGTTGGAGCCGTTTTCGAGAAAACCGCGAAAACACCTGTTCTTGACAACATTTTCTCCATTTTAGCTGCCATCTTGAATTGCATTTGATCGAAATTCTTTACGTTCCAAATTTCAAGTCATCCGTCAATTGGGAGATGAGATATCGTGTACACGGACACACATACACTCATACACACATACACACACACACACACACACACACACAACCACACACACACACACACACACACACAACACACACACACACACCACACACACACACACACAACACACACACACACACCACACACACACACACACACACAACACACACACACACACACACACACACACACACCACACACACACACACACACTGGAACAAGGCCACAAACGGGGAGGTGAGAAATGAACATACAATGCGGGGAGGCTGATTTACACACATTTACACACATGTTGGAGATTCAATTTTTGTTTTAGAAGGTATATTAATATGTTCTTAATACAATTGTAACATTTTTTTTCTGTTAACTTGAAAAAAAAATTACGCATTGAACCTACAAAATGGGGAGAAATGTGTGTACACTTTCACTGCACAAACCGGGGAGAAATGGTGTGTACACTTTCAACCCACAATCCGGGGAGAAATGGTGTGTTTAGTTTAACTTACAAAGCAGGGAGAAAACCGGTTCTTAACACAAGTTTTGGCTGCAACACTCATTTTGCGAGGCTAAGATTTAAATTTGCAAGGCCGCCTATAGCGTCTTATTCAAATGATAGTGAATATTTTTTCACAAGTCGATAAATTCAATTGGTTGATTCGGAATAATATTAAATAAGAGCGTTTAATTAATTAATTATGAAGTTCTAAATAATTGAATTGAATAAAATTGCTGGAATGATCTTCCTAGACTTCATTCATTTTATTGAGGACTTGAAGAGTCTCCTCCAAATCGACCGTAACTTTTCCATATGCAAGATATGGAAGGACCATCTTGAAATATGAAATACAGAGTGGCGCAAAAATATGGGAACTTTTTGATGTGATGTTGGCAGAATTAAGAGGGTCAAAGAAACGCGATTAGCATGGCAAGTTGTACACTGGAGACACTGGAGTGTACATTGGAGATTCACTATCCATGTAACAGTAGACCGTTCAAGAACGTGTACTGTTGATTGACTCATCATAATATCTCTATAGACTAATTTTTGGAGGTCGAGTTTTTAAAAAAGCGTAGTTTACACAGCTTTTCCTGTAAAAAAGGTTAAATTCTCAAGTATACTGTCATAACAGTTCTATGGACGTACAGAAAAATTTATTGTTTTCAATTCAGTTACTATAGTAATTCCTATGTTTTATATTGATCTTATAATTATTTATAATACTGTAATTGTACTTGACGTTGTTAAACAAATGTATTTTTGTAACAACATTAGGACAATGAATGATTTCAAGGAGAGGATTCTTCTATAGAATTTGGGACTAGATAAGTTCTACTTTCAATAACCAAAAAACAAGGCATGCGGAAACCCTTGAAGATAAAATATTAGAATGAGTTATTATACTTTTTGAAAGATCATAATTGGGCAGTTGTTGAACCTAAGTGCTTGGTAAGGCATCTAATTCTCGAGAAATTCATTAATCAATCACAAAAAATCTATATTTATTTTGCCTGAGGCTTTGCTTTGAAATAAATGTCATAGATTAGAAATGGAGATCAAATTTCGACTTCTATTTGGGCACTCTGTATTTCGCTGTACTCAGAAACCGTTTCAAACCTATATCATAGTAGACTTATCAAGGATGCCTCAATTGAATTAAGATCATTTCCAGCCCTCTCCCAATTTTTTATTCATGAAGATCGCCTCGCGACAGCAAAGACCACAAACCGCTACTCTAACCCCAACCATAGTCGAGGGAATCGACTGAAAAAGGCATATTTAAAATATGAGCTGTGACCTAGATCTCTTAAGGCCCCCATTCACGACAGAGCCAACGGAGCCAAATCCACAGAACATATCCTCAATTGGCTGATTGGCTGATTCTCACCAACAGCTGATTCTCAGTCAATTTGGAGGATATGTTCTGTGGATTTGGCTCTGTTGGCTCTGTCGTGAATGTGGATCTTTAGAGAAGTTTTATTTTGTTATAACTTTTCATCAATGTTACAAATCTCAATAGGCTTTTTTCTCAATATATATAATATATTTGAATAGAGAACTTGGGTGGCTCGTTGGAGTAAGTGATTACGCACGGGTCTGACAATCAAGAGAACCAGAGTTCGAATCTCGACCGGGGCAAAAGTCTTCGACCACAGCACAATCTTTCGGAGGAGACAATAATTCGTCGGTTTTATTCGTCTACCAAAAAAGTAGCCTAGTCGTCATCTCTCATCATCATCCCTTCCATCATTACCCACGCACAAGCCTAAGAGCTTATGTGGGCATCACCATCGTTATTATTATTATTACATGGACTATTTCAAATTTCGAGATTGTACGTCCTTCCTTCCGCTACATATCTTCCGTACAGACGTTCACAATTGATAATACTGTTCAGTTGAGTACTAAATAATATAAAATATACCTACTTCTTTCTTGAAAAGATAGAAATGTGACAGTGATTATCAAGGAGGCTCATCAATTGATAACTTTGTGATGCAAAACTTCGCATTGTAGCATCATATACCTATAAATATAAAACGATCAAAAATTGGTTCTTTTATTAGCATACTTTTGTCCGTGGATGCATACAAGATTCTCACATTTATTTCAGTTTTATGTAAACAAAAAAATTAAGTACAAAATAGCAAAACCGATTAATTATGTAGTTTCAATCACACATTATGGTGAATCAAAATTCAAAATAATTTATTGTTGAACATTGGCAAAATATTACAACAACGTCAGCTCACATATCGATATCAACAATATAATAGCACATAATCAAATCAAATAAATCTTTATTCACATGATGCACAAATGAAACAATTATAATAAGAAAATGAGGAGAAAATTCCTTGATAATTAGTTCTCAATAGTATAATTATGAAATTATCACAATAATAAACCATAAAAGACGACTCATTTGAATAATTATCCATTCATACTTATAATTAATATAATAATCCATTCAAAATGCTCCTCAAGAAGTGGAATCCTCTAAAGAGTAGCTAGGAATTCAGTCATCCCAGAAAAACCATCATCATGCCCTGAACTAAGTCAACACAAAACTGACTGATCTCATCTGCAGTTGCAAAACTCTGGTCCAAATCACCTGATTTGCGTCCACGGGAATCGATGAAACTCCATGCAGCCCTACATGGATATGCAGCCTCTGTTATAATATGAATAGCGCATTGCATTTTTCTTAATAATTATCTCAATCTGTGTCGTCGGTATCCTCTTTTCAGCCTATTCGCAAGTTGCACTAGATTATACCTGGTTCCGGACAAATAATGCATTATCAATGATTCTCAAATGAGATATTTGGAAATGATATATCATATCCAATATCCAATCTCTCATTGGTTAAGCTCCGAACTAATCCTTTACTTGTGAACAGACTCTATTCTGGCCAAGATCGATTGAATTGAGGTTTTGAAATGCCAGAGTAATAAACCAGAACTGCCTGACAGGTGCTTGTTTTCTAATTCAATGTATAATACAACCCCACTTACAGTTTTCGGACCAATTCTACAACTGACCATTTCTACAGTATTTGAATAAAACCTGGATACATGCACCAACTTATTTTATTCATCTTGACAAGGACAGGATTCATAGCATTTTATTTTCCTTGATTTCTATTCAAGATTAATATTGAAGCTGGGATAAATAAACTGGGAATCTATAACGCTCTCCTGATTTATCAATAAGTTATTTTTCTGAAGGATAGAGCAAGTAAATTATGCAAGGTTTGTGGAGAAATTAGAGGAGGAAATAAGGAGTAGGAGTCGTAACTTGACGGAAACAAGCAGTATTGAAGTGATTTATGAAAATATAATACAATCTATTCATATGGCTTATAGTGGACTGGAGAGAGTGCAACAGAATGGGAGAAGACGGAGCAATAAAATTTCGCCTGAAACGAAGTGTCTGATTGAAAGGAGAGAAGCACTAAATAGGATTCCTATGAAGACTGAAGAGGAAAAGTACGAACATAGCAATCTTAGGAAAGAAGTAAGAAAAAGAATAAGGAGAGAGCTGAAAGATTACGAAGAAAATGTTATAAGTACAATTATGTCAACTTCGGGTTCGACAAAGAAGATAAATCAGAAGCTTAGTTCCACTACAAGGAAATGGATCTCCAAGTTGAATACTGAAGATGGAACAGCAACTGAAAGAAAACAAATTTTGGATCAAGTAACAGTCTTTTATGAGCAATTGTATAAAAAAGATAACCCCAACGAAATATGTACAGAGACAGATAGTCTTCAGGTGGAAATGGAGTTTCAAGGATTAAGTATATTGGAAGATGAAATAAGACTGCCATTAAAAATCTTAAAAAAGGAAAAGCCCCGGGAAAGGATGGAGTCACATGTGAAGCAATAATAACAGGAATGGAGAAACTCATAAAACCACTCACTATACTATTCAACAAGATTCTAAAGGAAAAGGTTATACCCAGTGATTGGAAAACAAACAAGATCATAATACTGTTTAAAAAGGATCAAGGTTTGATATTAAAAACTACAGACCGATTACTCTCTCCTCAGTTATATATAAGATATTTGCCTCAATCATGAAAAACAGGATAATAAATAAAGTATATGAAAACCATCCAACTGAGCAGGCAGGATTCAGACCCGGCTACTCTACAACTGATCATTTACAGGCTGCGAATCAGATTATTGAGAAGTGCACAGAATATAGTATACCGATATACCTGGGTCTAATCGATTTCCATAAAGCGTTTGACAGTCTTAATCATTGTAGGATGTGGGATGCACTAAGAGAAACGGGAATAGATAGAGAATATATAAATGTTATTAGAAGTTTATACGAGAACACGGAGGTATATGTCGAGCTTGAGAGAAGAGGGAGAAATATTAAAATAGAGAAAGGACTCAAGCAGGGTTGTCCACTGTCCCCGGTTATATTCAATTGTTGTTTGGAGTATATATTTCGCAGATTGGAGTGGGAAGGCAGAGGGATTCGGATTAACGGCCAAGAGCTCACGAATCTCCGATTTGCAGATGATGTTATGATCATAGCAAGCAGCGCTATAGAGATGAAGGGAATGATAGAGGAATTAGTTGGTGCTAGTGAAGCGATGGGTCTCCATCTAAATGCACAGAAGACAAGAATAATGACCAATGCAGAAAGAATAAGTGTGCAAGTAGGCTGCGGAAGTATTGAGTATGTGGAGGAATATGAGTATCTGGGTCAGATTCTATCATTCACGAATAGAGCGGCAAAGGAAGTGAAACACAGGATTGACAAAGGATGGAAAAAGTATTGGGCTTTGAAAAGAATATTTAAGGGAAACTATTCCAACAATCTAAAAGCGAGAACTCTATCAATGTGCGTATACCCTGCAATACTATATGGAGCGCAGACCTGGGCACTCACAGAAAATCAAGATAAGAAGCTGGAGACGACGCAAACTAAAATGCTGAGAAGTATTCTTGGCCTGAAGCAAGTACAAAGAGTTACAAACAGGGATATATTAAGGAAAGTAAAGGTGAAGTACTTGCAAAAAGAGGCTCATGTAATGAAATGGAAGTGGCCGGACACGTAGCGAGACTGCCTGAAGATCGATGGACAAGGATTTGCACGGAGTGGGTACCGATGGACAGGACCAGGAGACGAGGACGGCCACCGACCAGATGGAGGGACGAGTTGTGCCAGAGAGTGGGCCATGCATGGGCGACTACGGCCAGAAATAGGCAATTATGGGCTAGAATAATAAAGAAATTATGATTGTGAATATATTTTGTAAACAGATTTTTATGATTGTAATTAATTAATCAAGGACTGTCAACCTCAAATACCTCGTAAGAGAGGCTTTTGTTCATGTAATGAATGTAAATAAAGCTTTATTATTATTATTATTATATTTTTCTGAATAAAAAATGAGTAGTAGATATTTATTTGGTGTGTATAAATTTCTTTTGTGAATTTAACATGCGATTGATGGAATCGCTATCCTTCCCCACGTTATAAACTATTTCTATTCTAATTCATTGTCGGTTATGATGTGACTAGTATAGGTGAAACAATCCACAAACTGAAAATCCTAAATGAATAATTTGGCTTATTATAATTACACATTCATAACATTTGAATAAACATTCCACGTATCGATATAAGCCTACTCAGTAGGCTACTGGGATTCAAGAAATTGCACGATTCACAGTGCATCCCAACTCTAAATTCCGGGGTGGTCCTCAACATTGCTGGTAGCTGAGGGAGTACATAGAAACATTTTTTTGGGAACCCCTGGTCTACATTGCTATATTGCGTTTTTGCTATTTGTGCTTATTTAAAAAAAATGGAGATTCCGGAACTGCTATACAATGAGCTTCGTGATAGTGATAGAGTACCGTACTCCATTTTATGTTTCATGCTGATCAAATTTAAATGCAGTTTTTGCAAGTATTTAATAATATGAATTAGAAGGACTCACTGCTCACACAACCCTGATTCCTCATTCTCTATTTTCTCCAAGAGAAATCATTCTGGAATGCCTTGACTCTTTGAGTAATAGCCTGCGCGGTCACCCTCCCTATCTGAGAACTAGTGACTATGATTCTTTTTGAGCGGGGTATGATTACCAAATCTTTTCTCCGGAACAACGTCTTTTCACACGAAGTGAGCATGCCATACACAAGTAAAATATTCAATCTAAGGTTCACAAGACAGTTTTTGCAAGGATATTGACAGACACAAAAGGAAATGGCAATATGGAGAGAAACAAAGACTCAGAGAGGCCTGTTTAAGAATATCAATTTACTGACGTGCTATTCTTGAATCTTAACAAACCTCCCATTCCCATCATTCTAGCAATAGACCAACTTCTCGGAAATTCTCGGGAAATTGTGTTTTCAAGAGTCCATGTCTCAGTCACCATTCATTGTGATGAACTAATTCGGCGTTGAATTCTAGACAATTTTGTGCTCTTGGAAACGTTTCTGAATTTTTTCAATGTGAATGGTTTTTGAGTTATATGGAAAAATAACAGGTATTTTTTAAGACTGTGAGGTTAGCGAAAAGTATTTTTCCATGAAGAATCATTTACAGACTACTTGTACCAAATAAGTAAAAAATCAGTACTACAATACATTCTGCAAGCATGTATCCTCGCTCCCTTTTCATGTCTCAAGTGGATGAACAGAAAAATGAACTATGAATTCGCTAAGCTGTGAATCGATGAGTCTGAACGAAACAGGAACTAAGCTGCTGATTCATGAATTAACGGCAAATGCCATAGCAAAACCAGTTACTTCGAACAGTGGAGGAGACGATGGGGATTTGCAGGGATATTATGCGAGTACCCCGCATTGTATGCTCAATCCGTAATGAGTTTTGTGTGAGTGTGTATTAGCGATCGTAGCACAACGTGGTGGCAATTTTGGAAACCAGAGTGTATCCCAATTAGGTAGAGTACTAACAAAGTGGTTTACATGGTTTTAAGCATGTAGAAGTGATTTTCACTAAAATTGAGCAGTGACAATACGGGGTCTCCCCGTAGTGTACACACCTCCCCTTAATGTATACTTGATTGTCTCCCCTTATTATACCTTGTTTCACACACACACACACACACACACACACACACACACACACACACACACACACACACACACACACACACACCACACACACACACACACACACACACCACACACACCACACACACACACACACACACACAACACACACACACACACACACACAACACACACACACACACACACACACACACACACACACACACCACACACACACACACACACACACACACACACACACACACACACACACACACACACACACACACACACACACACACACACACACACACACACACACACATACGGACCAATACCCGAAAACGACTTTTTTGGAATCAGGGGACCTTGAAACGTATAGAAATTTAGAAATTGGGGTACATATTTTCTCGGAAAGCAATCCTTTCCTCACCTATGGTAATAGGGCATGGGAAGTAAAATAACGAGCAAAGCTCGGTGCCCCGATATTAATTATTGAACCGGAATTTATTCCATCACACTAAACATGACAAACTATATAATTATGGTTTTAGGAAAACTCGTTATGCAACCCACTCCCTTAACAAGGACTGTATTCTTATAAGTGAATATGGATTCAAAGTTGTAGCTGTTATAACAGTATGTGCTTCAAAATGAATACCAGATTCTAAACAGTCATGCGAGTTCCAAGTTTTGACAGCTAAAAATTTACGCCCAATTTAAACTTTCCATGAAGTGGGAGGAGCAATTTGTTCCAACTTTCTCTCTCTTGCTCTCTATTTACTCTCGCATCTTTACATGACATATACACAATCTTGCATTCAAGATGTGAAAGCATTTCAGAGATATACTTTGCGAAATACAGTAGAATTGCTGCTTTACAAAGAACTTGTACCAATTCAAGACTGCTGCCAGTAATTTAGGATTCCTAAGTTTTGGAACTCTGTTCTTGTCACGCATTTTCACTCACTCTCCCAGTCTTATGATAACAATAATAATTGTAATACTCTAACTTCCATCATCGCCATTATAATCCGAATAATTTCGATTTCCACTCCAGCGAATTGCGTTGACAATTTGTCAGTGGGGTTGACACTGAATAACTTTTCAAAAGTTGGTGAACATTAACATTTATCAGCTAATGTCACAGCGCTGCTTATCATTTATCAACATTTCCACATTGTTCCCGTATTTCCTGTTGTATTTCTCCATAGAAAACAAGACAAAATAATGAATTATATTATTACGGAGTTCCATAGAATAATATATTATTTTATAACCTGACGATGGTGTGATCACCGAAACTAATTGTTGAACTATTTTAGAGTTTAAAAAAAAAATAAAGGGTGCTTCAAGATTTTTATATCGTTCTGTAAACATAATTACTCATATTATTTACCTATAAAGATCGTTCTCGTAAACAACTCTCTAAACAAGCAATCTAAGCTCTAAAATGCATTTGGCGAAAGTAGAGCGATTTAACAGCACGAATTCGGGCCCTTAACTTGACTGACCGTTTTTAGCGATTGGAGATATGAATAAGCTCCTTCTGACGACCCTGCAACGGAATCATGAGTGTCTAATCGGGCGTTTTTAGTTATATGTGAGCTATAGTTTACTTTGACACCTGTGAAACGGAAAATAGAGTTCTTGCTTCGCGAATGAGTTCAACTCATGCAGGTATTTAACTTCATGTGACGACTCTGCAACTGGGCATTGGTTTATCATGACAAGTTGCGTCACGTCTCAATATGCCTTACAATTATTTTACCATATAATTGCCTTATTACTCCAGGTGAGGAAAGTATTGCTTTCCGACAAAATTAAGGTACCCCAGTTTCCAAATTTCTATACGATTCAAGGTCCCCTGAGTCAAAAAAGTGGTTTTTGGGTATTGGTCTGTATGTATGTATATATATATATATATTATATATATATATATATATATATATATATATATATATATATATATATATATGTGTGTGTGTGTGTGTGTATGTGGTGTGTGTGTGTGTGTGGTGTGTGTGTGTGTGTGTGTGTGTGTGTGTGTGTGTGTGTGTGTATGCGTATCTCATCTCCCAATTAACGGAATGACTTGAAATTTGGAACTTAAGGTCCTTACAATATAAGGATCCGACACGAACAATTTCGATCAAATGTAATTCAAGATGGCGGCCAAAATAGTGAAATGTTGTCAAAAACAGGATTTTTCAAATTTTCTCGAAACGGCTGCAACGATTTTGATTAAATTTTCACCTGAAATAGTCATTGATAGCTCCATCAACTGTCACAAGTCCCATATCTGTAAAAATTCCTGGAGCTCCGCCACATCAATGCAAAGATTGATTTGCATTGGTATATATATATATATACCGACAGATGCGTCGGTCAACGTCAGCGTCGACGCCTCGGGCTGAGGATGAGTACAACAATTATAATTTCTATACAATTAAACTGTGACTGGACTTTGGATTATGTTAAACTCTCACCTAGGATAAGAACTCTATTTGTTTTTTTTTTCATCCTTCAAGTTATGAACTCAAATATCTAGGTTTTATTCTGATAGTCTAATTATTATATATGTGTATGTGTATGTATGTATTATATATATATATATATATATATATATATATATATATATATATATGTGGTATATGTATGTATGTATGTATATATATATATATTATATATATTCTAATATCTATAATCATCTTAATATCTTCAACTCTATGACATTTTTTATAACAAAATAGAAGTGAATCACCCAGTTATTAGGCTACACTATAAGTACATTAATATAGAAAAGCTACTTTTGAATGAAGGAGTTGTTTCTACTTAGTTGTTGCGACTACTAAATAGCGGCAATCTGAGAATCGTAGATTGGAGAAGATACGGAACCAGACGTGGTTTGTTTTTCCGAACTTGAATTTACTAAAATATACGATATCATGATCTTATAAGGACCTTCAATTTTCCAATGTTCGCAATATTCACACAATTCTAGGTCATAGTAATTGCATTATTGCCGATATTCCTCTTTATACTATCATCAAGAAGTGTAGCGCCAATTATCTATGCAGACAGATACAATATTTATATCAATCTCTCATGAATAGTTTCCCACGTTCCTACAGTAGAATTACTCAAAGTAATTCTGAGCCCAGTAGGCAATTTAGCTTCAATAATACAAATACAGCATATGCAGCATATGCAGCTTATGCAGGTATGTGTATGTATGTATGTATGTGTGTATGTAATATATATATATATATATATATATATATATATTATATATATATATATATATATATAATATATATATATATGTGTATGTATATATATTCATATGTGGCCTGCAGTTGAACGCTCTCACACTGCCGTTATATAGTTGGTGACTTGATTATAAAACGCTTAGTTAGGATGTAAATATCATATCATTGTGTCAATGAATGAATAGCAATGTAAGCACTTACTGGTGCTACCCAGAGAGTAGCTCTCTCTTCTATCCTCACTGGTGCTACCACAGCTCAATTAAGATTACTAAGCTTACTGTGTTTCACCAATATTGTAGGTTCAAATTCCACAAATGGATGAATTAATAACCATGAATAATATCGTAATGCCATTAGTTTCTGATAGGCTATACATATTTTTTTTTTCTATGCCACACATATATAATACCAAACTTGTCTTAAACTTATGCATCGTAAATTTGTTTATCTTAACATAGGTCATAGCTGAAATTATGATTGTTTACGTTGTTATGAATAGTTAAACATTTTATTTTAATTATTTTATTCACAATCACAATCATAATAAAATATGATTGGGAAAAGACAACAGGCATAGCCCAAAACTGTCTTCTCCCAAATTTTTTACAAATAAAAGTCTCCAAAAAGGAGGTTAGATTCCACTTTTCACTTCAAAAAGTCCAATTTACACTACAAAACTAATGCCTAAACTAAAAATTTTAAATTTTGATATTTTAAAACTAATTAACATAGTCGAACTTAGTCTCTGTTGTGCAATGCATCTTGCATTGCACCTTGAAATTGCTTCAGAGTCAAGTTTGCAATCTGTGCTTGGGCTTTATTTTATCAGACCGCTGACCTATTCAAGCCTTCACTCTATTTTGTTCAACATAATTTTCTTTTCATCTATGGGTTATTGTCATCTAAAAGAAAAACATAAAATAGTAGTAACGCTTTTCTTCCTCTCCTGCTTCAACATGTTAAATTAGTGAAACGAAATAGTTACATTTCTACTATAATAATTACTATAATAACGGCTGTCACGTTGGGATGCCGATCATAAGGCACTAGAAGGTGGATGATAAGAGAATCGTTTGATGAACTTGATGTATCTCTAATAAGATTCACAGAGTGTGCTGATATATTTGACTTTCATGGAAAATTTAGTAATAGAGATTCTAAGGGAAACGGCAGTGGCATGGGCTTCTCGGTCATTCATCAGAACATACGTAGTTATAGACGTAACTTTGACGAATTTTCAACAGTATTACAGGGATTAGGGCATAGGTTTAACTGCATAATATTAACTGAGGCATGGCTTAACGACGACAGCCATCCAATAACATTTCAGGTTACCATTCTTTTAGATCATTTAATAATCTGAACCAGAGCGATGGTTGGTGGTCTACATCGATGAAGGACTTCCAGTTACTTGCAATGAACTGGTACTGGGCGGTCTGGCCACCTGTCTCTCTCTCACCTTTACCTGGGCGGGGGCGGCATGCGAAATTCTAGCTGTCTACCGCAGCCCCAGCACTAATCTAACTACATTCATAAACGCGTTAAACGTATATTGCAATGAACAATCGCCAGGTGTCGTCCGAATTCTGGCAGGTGATTTCAATTGCGATACGTTGAATGTTGCCCCTGGCTCTGTTGAGGAGCATTATATCGATATTTTGAGTGACGCAGGATTTGTGCCCTGTATTGACAAGGTTACACGGCCGGCCAGCGGAACCTGTATTGACCACTTTTTTGTCAAGCTTCCGCGTTTCTTCAATGCATCTTCTGTTATTCTGCAGTCCTCGGTTACCGATCACTATGCTATTTGCTTGAATATATTATCGACAAAAACTCATAAGCCGCCTAATACAGATAGAGTCATTATTAAAACAGACTGGAAAAAGGTGAGGAACACACTTTCTAGTCACAATTGGAATAGAGTCATTGAACAAAACAACGTTGACAATGCAACAGATATTTCATTGAATCGGTACAAAACATAATTGCCGAAAAATCACATGAAGTAAAAGTTTCATCTAGAAATACTCAACTCAAACCATGGATAACTGCTGGACTAGTAAATTCTATTCGACATCGTGATAAAGTCAGAAAAAAACTCAATAGACAACCATTTAACTATCTCCTTAGAAATGAGTTTACTCAATATAGAAATATGCTACATTCAGCAATCAAGCGAGCCAAGTATAACTATCACAAAACAAAGTTGAAGAAGCGACTGGTAACCCTAGAAAATTTTGGTCGGTTATAAACGAAATCTCAGGTCGTATAGATAATAGTAAATCATTCCCCGTTAGTGCATTCTCCCGCCCTGGTGAAGTCATCGACTCTCAAAAAACTAGAGAAATTGCCAACCAATTTAATCAATATTTTGCCAAAGTGGGACAAACCTAGCAAATTCTATAATAACCCAGGATGCACCAGTAGTGAGAGATGATGAACATGCTGCGGACTCTGAATTTCAACTGCAACCGGTCTCAAGGCAGGAATTGGAGGAGGTAGTGAAGAGTTTGAAAGGGCGATCAGCTCCAGGTTGTGATGGAATCCCTACTAGAGTGATTAAAAACAATATTGACATATTAATACATCCTATCCTACATATAGTCAATTTAAGCATTCTGGTTGGACACTTTCCTTGCGCTCTCAAAACAGCCAGAGTAATACCTATTTATAAATCAGGTCCCAAAGGCATATTCTCCAATTACAGACCTATTTCTTGTTGGCAACATTATCTAAAATAATCGAAAAGTGTATAAAAATACAACTGACTAAGTATTTAAACGAGTACAATCTCATCTCCAACTCACAGTATGGTTTTCAAAAGTCCAAAAATACATCTGATACTCTTTTCAATATGTCTAGGGCTATCTCAAGTAGTATTAAATCAAGAAGAAAAGTACTGATAACCTTTTTGGACTTGGCAAAAGCCTTTGATACAGTTGACAGGAGAATTTTAATAAAAAAACTTGAATCATTGGGGATAAAAAATATCTCTCTCCGATGGTTTAAGAGTTACTTTCACAATCGACAGCAATCAGTTTGCATAAATGGTGAAAATAGTGATAAAGAGAATGTTGAGTATGGGGTAGTCCAGGGAAGCACCCTTGGGCCACTGCTATTCCTAATCTATATCAACAATCTGTCAAAATTAGTAGTTGAAGGTGAGTTGTATCTGTTTGCTGATGACACAGCACTAGTGTCTACTGGGAGCACTTGGGAGGAGGCCTACATGAGTGCTTCAATTGATTTGTCAAGAACTGGTTTGATCACAATAGCCTTACAGTAAATGTGGAAAAAACGAAGTTTATGCCAATAGTTACAAGAAATCAAGCTGATCCAGGCTCTCTAATACTAACGATGCATTCTTGTAATAATCCCAGGTCTGCTGGATGTAATTGTAGTATGATTGAGCGCGTTGATCATTACAAATACCTGGGCGTTGTCTTGGATTCCAAGATGAGTTGGGTACAACATGTCCAGTGTGCTAAGAATAGGCTCAGAAAGCTGCTTCACGCATTTTCAGAGCTTAGTAATGTTCTGAGTGTGGATCAGTGCAAAGTAGTTTACTTTGCCTATGTCCAATCTATAATACTATATGGAATTCTAGCTTGGGGAGGGGCTTCCTCCTCAGTCATTGAGCCTCTCGCAGTCACCCAAAGATCAATTATAAAAACAATTTTAAAGAGAGACTTTAGATACCCAACAAGACAATTGTTTATCGAATTTCCCGTACTGAATGTTAGACAACTTTTTATTAAATCCTTGTTGATCCACATAAAAAAATACAAAACTGAACTTCTGGGAGAAACAGTGAACCATAGCTACTCAACTCGCCACAGATCCAATTACAGCTTTGAGATACCTCAGCTGACTCACGGCTCTGAATTGACAAATCCTTCATACCTGGCCCATGTCTTGTACAGAAATGTGCCAGGGGTGATTAGGAAGCAGAGGCATTTAGTTTGGTAGTCCCTCAACCAAAATCAACACGATTTCAAGGTTTCCAGACAATTGATTGGTATTTATTTTATCATTGATATAACCGATTTGACTGTTTTGCCTTTCTGGTTTATGCTTTTTTTTCATCTCTCTTCTGAGAATTTCTGGAATCCCTGCCACTGCGGTCTTCAAAAAAATATTGTTATTTCTTCTTTATTTATTCTTTTATCAATCAAGGTATTAAGTATACTTATTCCTACATACATATTCCTACATACTCATTCTTAAATATAATCAGCACATATATTATCTATTTTATAATCAGAATATTAATAATACATCCATAATATAAGTGTATTCTCTATTATTTACTTCTATGAGCAGATTAAGCTTATTATGTATAAAGTGGAACTCCCCCCCTACACACAGATGGATAGTCTAGTAGGGGGATTCCAAAATATGTTGTATATTGTATTTCTTATTCGTGTATTATGTTTTTGGAAATAAACTGAATTGAAATTGATTTCAGATTCCCAATCACCAGACTTCAGATATGATTTAAACGAAAAATTATGAGTAGAAAAGATTGAGCATGAAAATCTCTACAATTATGTCCTGTAACATTTCCATCTAACTTTGAAAATAAGGTCGAAATTCGAGAAAATGTGATTATCCAATTGCAAACTGTTGGCACTGTTGATTCTATTAAATCATTCACTATGAAGAGATAGCAGACTTTGTGTGTCTGCAGCGTTATTGTTCTGTCATCAGCTGGCTCAGATCTTTGTTTATAAGTAGACTTGAGATGCGCGTGAACACTAGCGTCAGGTGATCAATTTTCATAACGGCAAGGAAAGTTGTGTGAGTGCGCCACACCAGATTTTTAATATTTATTGGAACAAACTTAATAGGTACACCGATGAGCTCGTTCGGGATGCAGTTTACAATCTCTGGAGCGATGTATACCAGCTGCTTACGAATGAACGTTGAATTAGAATCATAAGTAACATACATATGTAGATTGTATCTTGTTCTATGAGTTACATTGATTTTTGAAAATGAACTTCTATGGTTATTGAAATATTTAAATATGCTAAGCACATAGATTTGACGGATTGACATGACTCTCAGTTCACTGGATGCAATTTTTGAAGGGAACAATATGGGTTTATTTGATATGGTTTTATGATCATTTTCTGGATAATGAATAGTGGTAACAAAAGAGTGTTATAAGTACCTCCCCAAATCACCAAGCCATAATTTAACAGAGATTGTATAATTGCAAATTGAAGCATTCTCAACTTTGATGAATCAAGTATCGACCTCAACTTATGAAAATTATAGGAGACAACCTTAGTTTATATCATAGGTATTCAATATGCATGCCTTCTCCACTTGAATCCCTCCTCGATTATCAAGCCAAATATTCTATTTGACTAGTCCTTCTGATCTCAGGAATACCTTGCCAATATGCCTCTCAAAATCACGGAGGCGTCACACCAGATTTCTATCGTATTGAAATCTGATATTAATCTCATAAGTGCAGCTATCACGTGATAACTGTGATATCAGATCAAATTAAAGTTGCACTTGACCAGAACCAACACATGAGCAATATTGTCTGACCACAGAGAATATTAAGGCACACTCCACCTTGGGAGATCACAAAGGGTTGTGACCATCACCAGCCAACCGCTGTCAATACAACAGCAATATCGTGCTATTAGTTTGCAGAGATGTTTTGCTTGCAACGTGATACAACACACATGTATCAAATGGTGATGATCCGGTAGGTAGGACCGAAGTGGACGTGGAGGAATAGCTGATAACAGATGATGTGGAGAGAATGGATAGACAATGCAGGACATCCAACAAACGGATGTCATCTTCTTATTCTCTGTTCCTGTTCCTCTCACTTTCCCTCTTCCTCTCAACCACTTCTTCCTCTCCTTCTTCTTCTTCCTCTTCTTCTTCTTCTTCATCTTCTTCTTCTGCTTCTCCATCCTCCTCTTCTTCCCCTTCTTCTTCTTTTCCTCTTCTCATTTTCATCTTATCATTCTCCTCAATAAACTGTGTAACAGATAAACATAGATTCAAATAGATAACCAGTGATGACAGAGCGTGGATAGAATGGGTGGACAATGCAGGACGGATGTGTGTGAGGCGACATGGCAGGGATGAGTGCCTGACCCACTGAACATCGGCAAACAATGCAATAGCCACCAGCTTGTGAATGGGGTCACTTCACATTTAACGCCCGCTTGCACTCGAGTGCTGCTTATATAGCTATCTCACTCTCGATACTACTGAACACCAACTATTTGTAGGGGAGAATGACAAGGATTTCAGATGAGAAGGGTGACAAGGGTGTGTGATGTGGGATGATATATATGTATCTCTCCATAAGCAACAGATGCTCTTTTGTATCTCTTAAAGAGCAACGTGTTGCATCCAAAGAGATACGCAAGGAACTTCAATGTATCTTCCCATAAGCAACAGATGTTATCCTATTATTGACCGAGCGAAGTGAGGTCTAAGATTCAAGTCGACAGTTTGGCATTTCTCTTGATGTTTAAATATTTAAATGTTGTGAATTTACGGTGAAACGCGGTAATAGATTTTCATGAAATTTGACAGGTATGTTCCTTTTTTAATTGCGCGTCGACATATGAACAAAGTTTTTGGAAATTTTGCATTTCAAGGATAATATAAAAGGAAAAAGAGACTTCTTCATACGCCAATATTAGAGTAAAAATCAGACTATAGAATTATTCATCATAAATCAGCTGACAGAGGTCTATAGTTTCAATCAGGTACTTGTGGATGAGAATACTGCTTGAAGTCTACTGTTCACAGATCTACTAGTATTAAGCGAGCAATTCTGTATTTTATATCTGGTTATTTATGTTCAACGGATCTCGAAAACGGCTCTAACGATTTTCACGAAATTTGGAACATAGTAGGTTTATGATATAAACATTCGATTGCACTATGTCTTATCCCTGGGAAAACTCGCTGAACGACATTGAAAGGATAATTCATTCTTGGCCGAAACAGCTGAGACTTTCGTCTCACTAGTTTCGGTGACACTATGTCTCATCACTGAGAAAACTCGCTAAAGGACATTAAAAGGATAATTCATCCTTGGAAGAACTGTATAATTTCGTCGTCTGTCGATAACAGAAGATGCGTGTGCCTGTGTGGGAGATCAGCTATGTAATCATCCAATCAGCTCATCGTATCTCGCGAGAAATAATTATTATCTAGAAATGTTATTAGAATAATCGATTTGTTGACATGACATGGTTTATCACTCTAAATTAGAGTATTATCATGAAATTCAAAGCTAATCATGATTAATTTACAGTTTTAAGTGATTAGTGAGTGTTATTTTGTTATTCAATTTGGTTTGTAACAATTTAAATTAGAACTTTTCTGTTTTTAAATATTTTGACTCGAAAATGAAATGAATTCAAGTGTATGAAACATGAATAACCTACTTTTTGGACCATTTCTTCTTCTTAAAGCTCAATCGTTTGATTGGTTGGCAGCCTTCCATCTAAATCTGTCCATTGCTACTCTCTTCCATTGTTCATAGCTCATAGCACCCAGATCCTTCGTCATTTGTCTTAAGTACTGTAGCCGGGGTCTCCCACGACCCCTTTGTCCATCAACTGTACCTTCCAGAATACTTGACGTGAATGCGTCGTGTCTTATATGTGTCCAATCCAAGAAAGTCGTCTGGCCTTGAGAAAATTCAGAAGAGATCTTTTTTCTGCCACCCTCTGGAATACCTCCTCATTCGTAACTCTGTCTGTCCATTTTATTTTGAGCATACGCCTCCAACACCACACTTCAAAAGCATTCAGAGTCTTTTCCTCAGCCTTACCAATAGTCCACGTTTCAGACCCATAAAGAGCTATACTCCAAATGCAACTCTTTATTAGTCTCTTTCTTATTTCCAGGTTAGACTATTTGAGGAAAGAAGCTGCCTTTTACTAATAAACATACCCTTAGCTTCTCTGATTCGGCGCTTTATATCCAGTCTATCTTCTCCATCTTCTGATATATGCTTCCAAGATATTTGAACATTTTTACTTGCTTCAGGGCGTAATTATCTAATTCAATGGACACATTCTCTGGGACTTTTGAGCAGACCATTACTTCTGTCTTTATCTTATTTATCTCCATATCATATTTATTTCGTAGAATCTCATGCAAGGTGGTTAGAGCTCTTTCTAAACTTATTTTATTATCCGCTATTATAGCTATATCGTCTGCAAAACGAAGCATCTGAATCCGAACTCCATTTACCTTGATGCCACTACAGCACCCCTTGCATTCATTGATAGCTTGCTCTATATAAATGTTGAATAACAATGGTGACAAGCAACAGCCCTGTCGCACTCCTCTCCTTATAGCAGCCTCTCTCTGCTGCTCAGCTATCCTTAATAATGCTGTTTGATCCTTGTACAACTCTCGAATGATCCTTCTATCTCTATAATCTATTCTGATGTCCTTCAATACTTTCATCAGTACATTCCAATTCACCCTATCGAATGCCTTAAGCAGTCTACAAATGCAATGTATACCTGCTTGTTCACCTGAAAGCTTTTCTCCACAATATTTTAGATACACAATATTGCTTCTCTTGTGCCCTTGTTCTTTCTGAAGCCGAATTGATCATCCGCGAGATTTGCATCAATTTTCCCCTCAATTCTCCTCAATATAATATTCGTAAGTAACTTCGAGGCATGTGCTAGGATACTTAATGTTCTATATTCTTTGCATCTTATTGCCTTGTTCTTCTTTGGTAACAGCACCATCAGACTCTCTTTAAAATCATCTGGGATTTCTCCAGTGGTATAGATTGAATTTATGAGGACAAATAACAAGTACCTAATATCTTCATCCAGTGCCTGTAACAGTCCTGCCGGTATATTATCTGAGCCATATGCTTTCCTTTATTTCAGCTCATGTAAGGCTTTCTCAATTTCTGGATAAGTGATTGGTGGTCTCAGCTCATCATGAGGTACATCTACTTCTTCCTCTAGTTCTTCCAAGGCATTTGAATTACTGTAAAGATTTTCTACATATTGCTTCCATCTATCTGCAACCTCATCATTGTCCATCAGCATTTTCATATCTCTTGACTTGATAATGTTACTTTTCACAGAGTGCTTACCAAACATCTTTCTTATTAGGCTATACGATTTTTCTACATTTCCTCTAACAACTGATTCTCAATTCCATCGCATCGTTTTCCTAACCATACCTGTTTATCATTTCTGGCACTTCTGTTCACAAGATTTCGCAATTTATTATACTCACTCCTATTTTTGTCATTTTTGTGTTGCCTTCTCTTTTCAATTAGCGCTATGGTTCCATCACTTATCCAAGGCTTAAGTGGCTGCTCCTTCTGCTTGGACCATTTATAGTGTATAAATCAAAATTTGGGGAAGAAACAGTTGTGGGCTGAGCCTGTTAGTCCTTCCTTGATCTTTTTGAAGAATTGTGTTCTATTTATCAATAAATAAATAACGAGCGAAGCTTGGTGCCCCGATATTTTTATATATTCTCAAAAACTGAGCTCCTTGTGTATCTTTTCGGATGCAACACGTTGCTTTCAAGAAGATACAAAAGAGCATCTGTTGCTTATGAAAAGATACATTAAAGCTCCTTGTGTATCTTTTCGGATGCAACACGCTTCTTCCAAGAAAATACAAAGGAGCATCTGTTGCTTATGAAAAGATACATTAAAGCTCCTTGTGTATCTTTACGGATAGAACACGTTGCTTTTGAGAAGATACAAAAGGTATATGTTGCTCATGGAAAGATACATTTTCAAAAATGTCTGATGTCTTTGAACGGGTAGTATTGTAGTCCATTTGCTCGATGATCTTCACACGAGAATCAAGTCGCAAAAAACACCTTGAAATCGGATTGAGTTACCACGACTGAGAGAATGGAGTAGGTGAGAAAAACAAAACTAGAAAATGTGAGGGAAAGCATGAAAATAAAATTAGGAAAACGGATTTATGACCATAAAAGCAGTCCCACTGACAGGAACTTAAGCTCATAAATTACTGGGCACATCTCCCAACTCTCTACTCTCAGCTACTATATAGGATAGCCATCTCCACTCAACTAGGCTCTACTTTCCCTCACTCCCTCCCACTCATCTCCTGTTTGTTCTCTCTATTACTTTTGTCTGCTCTATAAAACACTCTCATACACCCTGTTCCCTTTACTCTCACCAAACTTAATTTTTCCATTTCATTCCTCCCATCACGAAATCGAATATTGTTTGTAACCATATCATTGTGAAGGATGGAATTTGTGAGGCTGATTCTAATGCGAACTGGAGTGTGATGAGTCGATTTGAAAACTGTGATCAAATCATTTTGGAAGAATCGAATTAATCAGCTATTATTCACAGTACGTCTCCCGTAGCTTTGCTTTCGTGACTTTGAAAATAGCAAAAGATCTGGTGCGGCACACTCACACAACTTTCCTTGCTCATTGAACTGTAAGCCTCGTTCTTAAAGGGGAGAATTATTTGGGGAATAAATTATGATGATTGGCGGCAACATATTTGAATCTACGATCAGACTACTGTATATGTGTATATCTAATTATTGTTTTCAGAGTAATTTTTCCTTTGTGTAGATTATGAAATTCTATGGTTTTTAAAAGTCTTCAGAACAGCTGTTCTACAGATGAAATATCTCGACTATGTGTTCTTTTTATAAACTGTTCTACCTAACTCATGCACGAGAAAGAGGTTACAAAGTCCATTTCTCAAGGATGGGGTGGACACCTCATTAGTTTCCCAGGAAAGACTCATGCCAGTAGATAGAGCTGATGAATAACTATACAAGATATGAATTTGAAGAGAATCGTTAGAGCCGTTTTCAAGAGAACCGTGAAAAACATGGTTTTTTAGTAATCACCGCCATTTTTTCCGCCATCTTGAATTGAATTTTATTGAATTTCTTATTATTGGATCCTATGATATAAGGACCTCGAGTTTGAAATTTCAAGTCAATCGGTTAATTAGGAATGGAGTTATGGTGTTCACAGACATACACACATACACACATACACACACAGACCAACACCCAAAAATCATGTTTGGGATCAGGGGACCTTAAAACGTATAGAAAACTTGAAATTAGGGTACCTTAATTTTTTTCGGAAAGCAATACTTTCCTTACCTATGGTAATAGGCAAGGAAAGAGAAAAGGCAAGGTATAGTTTGCGGAGTGATATTTATGGTTTGCAAAAACCTCAGGCTTCAGAGACTCTAGATCCCTAGATGTAGGAAGCTCCCTACACACGGAGATTCTTCAAGAAGAAAAAAAGGAGAAGAGAAGGAGTAGAAGAAAAAAAAGAAGAAGAAGGAGAAGAAGACGAAGAAAAAGATGGAGAAAAAGGAGGAGAAGAAAGGAAAAGAAGAAGAAGGAGAGAACAAGAAGAAGAGAATAAAATAAGAGGAAGGAGAAGGAGGAGAAAAAGGGAATAAAAGAAGAGGAATCAGAAGGAGACGGAGAAGTAGAAGAAAAAAAAGAAGAGACGAAAATGAAGAAGAAGAAGAAATAGAAGGATAAAATAAGAAAAAGGAAAAGAAGGATGAAATAAGAAAAAGAAGGAAGGAAGGAAAAGAAGGAGAAGAAGAAAAAGAAGGAGGAGAGAAGGAGAATAAGAAAAGAAGAAGAAGAAGGTGGTGGAGAAGAAGAGGAAATGAAGAGAAGGAGAAGAAGAAGAAGAAGAGAAGAGAAGAAGAGGAGACGAAGAAGAAAAAGAAGAAGATGATCAAAAAAAGAAGAAGAAGACGGGGAAAAAGAAGATTAGAATCTCACTATCCATACAGAATATGAAGCTCGTTCAATTTCGGCAAGATAATTAAAGTCATTATTAAAAGTAAAATAATCACATTCATGGATATGAACCGTTGTTTCACAAGTAACAGGTATTTTCTCATATTGAAAATTTCTTATGAAGACATTGAAAAATGACAAAGGAGAAGAAGGGTAGTAGAAACATGTTCATGAAAATGGCATCAATGTTGAAACATGTTGTAATTAAATAATTCAAAAAGGGGTCTGAGATTTTCATTTTCTTCCTATTTATATCACAAGTAGCCCTATACAGAAAATAGATACATTTTCATGAGTATCAGATAAAACGATGTGAGTAATAAGTGAAAAGAACTGGAAGAAAAACGTTCTCATGCAACAAATGAGAATCAATTTCCATTTAGCATGTTGCATGTTAATTACTTCTACTGTCAAAACCAGAGAGATGAAAATTCAGCAATATTGTATTTTCTCTTTCTGGTATGATATCATCATACAACACAATTACAATGATATCTGCCTCCAGGGAAAGAGATATCTGAAACGAGTCAGATATTAACGCTCACCATTATTCTAGACTAGCAGGTAACCCGTGCTTCGAAAGGGTCAAATTAAAAGTTTGACAAACTGAAAACTTGACCTCCTGAAATAATGAAGGATTAAATTAGGCTTATAACCATCCTCGGTAAAATAACAACCAAAACATGCAGAGTTTCAAGTTAATAAGTTGAGACGTGATGATGCGTCATTCGTGAATTTCCAATCCAGTGAGCCAGTTCTTACCTGTATTATAATTAATTAAACGATCGTTACTGTCCTCTCACTTTCGACTTACTGAAGGCCAAGTCGTTGTCCGTCTGTTTGTATGTTCTACAATAACTTTAGTAAAAATTGATCAATCAGCTGCAATTTTGAACACGTATTCTTCGAAACCCTTTTTATAGGTCAAGTTCGTTGGACAACAAAATTGGCTGACTCCTTCGTCCTTTTCCAGGATGGAAAATAGCATTGAGAGTGCATAAGAAATAATTTTATAATAAGTTTTATCATTTGAGTCTGCGTTTACGACCAAAGTTATTAACAAAATGTTAATCACTCCTTCATCCTTCACCAGGATAAAAAAAATAACAATGGTAGTTCATGAGAAATAATTATTATAATTAATTCTATCATTCAGTCAGCTGAAGAATCGTTGTATGCAATTACTACAGTTTCTCCATCACACGCGCTGATTTCAGCTGTTAATATACAGCACTAGTAGCTCTGTGAACAGTAGACCTCGCGCTCAGTAACTTATATTAATCTGTTGTTATGTTTTTTCGAAAATAATCAATTTAAAATGTCTAGAAAAACTCCTGAAAAACATAGAGCTGTCTATCCTATCGTACCGTGACGTGTTGTCCCGGAATGTAAGTGTGAGTGCTGTTATCATGTCTGGCTGCAACTGTCTACAACGTTGATGAAAGATACATTTTCAAGATGTTCGATGCTTTGGAACGTGTAGTATTAGTCCACTAAACAGCTGATTTATGATAAATAATTCTATAGTCTGATTTTTACTCTGATATTGGCTTATGAATGAGCTCCTTTTTCTTTTTATATTATCCTTGTAATACAAAATTTCCAAAATACCTTGAATATAAGTCGACGCGCAATTTGAGAAGGAACATATTTTTTGTCAAATTTCATGAAAATCTATTACCGCGTTTCGCCGTAAACGCGCAACATTTAAACATATAAACATTAAAACAATAAGAGAAATGCCAAACCATCGACTTGAATCTTAGACCTCACTTCGCACGGTCAATGATAATCAATTATTAATATATGCATATGCATAGTGCACAAAATGGATACAACCCTCAATGATTGACAAACTACTACAAAAAATTAAAAACCAACAATAACAATCCGCAAAACTCTGACAAATACACACTGATATCATATACAGCATTCGTCACCCTCACATACAACAACAATAAACTTACAAAAAAGAATTGAGAAGGTATGATTCCTATATTATCTTTTGTGAGAGAGCAAAGAGCTGGTTATTTCAGTGAACGACGTATGGATGGTTAAATGTTGTTAGGCTATGTACACATGGTAGCGTCGCACCGCGCGGTGCGACGCGCGTCCAAAACTCTGCAGTGTACACATGCAAGCGTTATATACGCGGCGTCCATTATCTCCATTGTATATCGCACCGCGCGGTCGGACGCGCGTCTCAAACCGCGCGGTGCGACGCTACCATGTGTACATAGCCTTAGATAATGGTGCAGGTTGAGCTAGCATTGTTCAACGGCACCATTCTCATAAAAATATTATTATTCAATTGAATCACTATTCCACTAAGGCATGTACGGTATTATATTATTTATTACATTTGAATGCATTTCATTTATTCCACTTTCGGTTTTTCTGGGCTGTTTCAATTTATTTGTTTCTTATCTCATGCGCTACAGGCAGTAGTTTCAGTATTGTTTTAGCAATCTTAATCACCTAGACTAGACTCCAGCTTTTATTTTTATTTTTTTTTCATACAAGTTTATTTTTATTTTTATTATTTTATTTAAGTTGATAATGTTTTTACCTTGTTAATTATATTTTGATTATCTGATCACACAACTGGATACGTGATCAGTATAATTTCCAAGATACTATTTAATTTCTACTTTTGTATTTGTAATTTGAGGAGGGAATAAATTCATTTATTCATTCATTTATTCATTAAAAGCAGCATGATTCAAGAAAATGAAATACAAGGTTGCATACAGAACAAAAAACTCACTGATAAAACTCTTGTCCCCACCAACACCTCTGAAAATCAACACATGGAATTTATAAGCTAAATTGTAAAGATTGCAGCAAATTTCAATGGTCTTGTCTCACGTGAAGTTATACAGGATTAAAATTTAACCGACTTTTGTGCAACTGGGCCTTTGTGAGGGGAAGTTTTGCATTCCTCTGGGAATTAATATCAATTTACTTAATTTAGTACATTTCTGTATGAACTATGAATGTTATTATAATTTCTTCTTTCGTAATAAATTTTTATGCTTTTGTACTCCAGAGCGGAGCTCGGTCCCCCATATTGAATATTGATCACTGGTGTTCACAACAGGTGTTGGATGCCCCATATGTGCATTACTCTCAATTACCCATATAACACGTACACTAGTCAACTAATTAATATAATTGGTTGACTGCTCAGAGCGTCCTGCCTGTAACACATTCCACACATGCATGATACGTCCTCACATTTACGAAGCACAAACATACAATAGTATCTTGAGTCACAAGGACGGAAAGAGACTTTGGCAGGCGAGAATGATGTTTTCAAGTTTTGACAGCTAAAAATTACGCCTAATTTAAATTTCCATGAAGTGGGATGATCAATTTGTTCCAACTTTCTCTCTCTTGCTCTCTATTTACTCCCCCATCTTTCACATGACATATACACAATCTTGCATTCAAGATGTGAAAGCATTTCAGAGATATACTTTGCGAAATACAGTGGAATTGCTGCTTTACGAAGAACTTGTACCAGTTCAAGACGGCTTGCCAGTATTTAGGATTCCTAAGTTTTGGAACTCTGTTCTTGTCACGCATTCTCTCTCACTCCCTTCTTATGATAACAATAATAATTGTATACTCTAACTTCTATCATCGCCATTATAATCCGATAATTTCGATTTCCACTCCAGCGAATTGCGTTGACAATGTGTCAGTGGGGTTGACACTGAATAACTTCTCAAAAGTTGTTGAACATTAACATTTATCAGCTAATGTCACAGCACAGCTATCATTTATCAACATTTCCACATTGTTCCGTATTTCTGTTGTATTTCTCCATAGAAAACAAGACAAAATAATGAATTATATTATTACGGAGTTCCATAGAATAATATATTATTTTATAAACTGACGATGGTGTGATCATCGAAAACTAGTTGTTGTTGAACTATTTTAAAAATGAAGGGTGCTTCAAGATTTTAATATTGTTCTGTAATATATCTTAAGTCACAAGGACGGGAAGCCCCTTTGCAGGCGAGAATGATGTTTCATTCGAGCACTGCAAAAGGCATTCACGTCCAAGTAACTTACACTATTTTTTGTCATAATAATCTAGAAAAGAATAATTGAGAAACAGAAAACATTACCTGATTATGCTGACATGACTACATGCATTCTATAAACATAACCTAGTTTACAAGTTCGAATCAGGAATTTCTTGATTGTAGCTGAAAAAACTTCCACCTGGAGCGCTTAAAGGCTATTTTTGGTTCCAGTTTCCTAATTGGGAACTAGGGAACATAGAATACTAGGGGTCATGTTTATAGAATGCAGTAGCTCGAATAGCAGAGGTTACTGTTTCTCAGCAATATTATCCTTTCTCAGAAAAGAATGACAAAAAATAGTACGTAACTGTATGGTAACGTATTTACCGCATTCGTATGATAATTCTGCCTCACTACGGTCGGGTAGAAACATCATACCTATGAGGTAAACTACCGTTACCGGACTTGTGACGTAAGTACTAATTCAAGTTTCTGTAGATGAATGTAAGACTGATAATAGACAAAGACCTGTAGATAATAGACAAATGTAATGTAGGATATTATTAGCTACCATAATCACCTGGTCAGAATAATTTATCCAGTTGTCACCCGATCAGCGGATTGAAACGTTTCACAATTTGTGAGGTTAGGTTGTAGCGAAGTCAACAGTACGACAAGCGCGTGATCATCTTTCGTACATATTATTGCCAAACCTCTAGCGAAGCCTTATATGTTCATATGTTGCGCATCCACGG
>NC_052512.1:195540-200460 GCF_014356525.2 Nilaparvata lugens | reverse complement strand
ACCTGAAAGCTTTGATGTTGTGAATCTCTTATTTTAATAAATACCTCTCGATTGATAACGTATCACATCAAGGGAATGTTGGAAATTCGGGAATAGCTGGAATATTTATTTTCAAAAATCAGGAGATTCAATGATGTAATCAAGCCTGTCCCGCCCATGACTGATAATGCACAATCTTTTTTTTTCAAATTACTCTATTTTGATAAATAGCTCTCGAAGAGTCTTGGATTAATGCTCAACAGATGATTAGATAGATTGGATTTCTTATTTATGTATGTTACAATATTTACTGGCTTATACACTAATTTACATTAAATCTTTTTGTGTAGTTGAGAAGTTGATATTGTGGTAATTATTCATATTGAATGAAAAAGACTGAGAAATTGTCGAATAAATCAGTGGTTTTTTGACAATTTCTTAGTCTTTTTCATTCAATTCTGTATTTATATATCTTGTTATTTTTATATCTGGTTATTTATGTTCAACGGATCTCGAAAACGGCTCTAACGATTTTCACGAAATTTGGAACATAGTAGGTTTATGATATAAAGATTCGATTGCACTAGGTCTCATCCTCGAGAAAACTCGCTGAACGACATTAAAATTATTCATCCTTGGCTGAAACAGCTGAGGATAGTAAAAATTGAGTGAGCGAGTGAGTATGTGAGAAATCAAACAAAATATCGCCTCCCGAGATTCATAAGATGACGTATAACCAGCTGGTGAATATAAACACGATCATTTTAGAGAATTGTGTTCGTTTATTAATGAATGAAAATAACGAGCGAAGCGCGGTGCCCCGATATTGACGATAATGCTAATTATTCAACGAATTTCACAAAGCCATGATATTCCAGGAATATTAATGTGAAAACAACACAAGTGTAGGAACCTTTTGCTAGTGAATTCAACCAGTGACACATCAATGTTAATGATCTCTGTGCAATTAAAAGTCTGTCATCAGTGACCTGGAATTTTCACTCTGTGGTTTCCATTTTTACTTTCCTTGTCCTTTACCATAGGTAACGAAAGTATTGCTTTCCGAAAAAAATTGAGGTAACCCAATTTCTAAATCCTATACGTTTCAAGGTCCCCTGAGTCCAAAAAAGTGGTTTTTGGGTATTGGTCTGTATGTGTGTGTGTGTGTATGAGTGTGTGTCTGTGCACACGATATCTATCTCCCACTTAACGGAATGACTTGAAATTTCGAACTCAAGGTCCTTACAACTTAAGGATCCGACACGAACAATTTCGATCTGATGCAATCCAAGATGGCGGCTAAAATGGAAAAAGGTTGTCAAAAACAGGGTTTTTCACGATTTTCTCAAAAACGGCTTCAACGATTTTGATCAAATTTATACCTGAAATAGTCATTAATAAGCTGTATCAACTGCCACAAGTCTCATATCTGTGAAAATTTCAGGAGCTTCGCCCCATCCATGCGAAGTTTGATTTTAGATTCCCATTCATCGGGCTTCAGATACAATTTAAACGAAAAATTCCAAGTGGAAAAAGATGAGCATGAAAATCTCTACAATTAATTTCCAGTAACATTATCACCTAAAATTGAAATAAGCTCGAAATTGAGAAAAAGTTATTATTCAATTAAAAGTGTTGGCAAACAGTTGATTCTATTAAATCATTCACTATAAAGAGATAGCAGACCTTGTGTGTCTGCAGGTGTATTGTCCTGTCACCAGCTGGCTTGGATCTTTGAATAGTGACTTGAGATGCGCGGGAACACTAGCGTCAGGTGATAAATTTTCATAACAGCAAGGAAGTTGTGTGAGTGCGCCACACCAGATTTTTCTAGAAGGATATAGAGTTTACGAGGCACATCGACAGTGACCAGAACTCTGTGTAAACTTTATGGTTTATAACTGTTAGTTATTGGGCGGGCGAAGCCCGCCTCACAGCCGGAGCGCGAAGCGCGGAGGCTGCCACCCAAACCATACAGTCATAAAAGACGATTGGGCGGGCGAAAGCTTCAATGCTTTTTCGCAAAGAGTTATGAGCCAGCCGAATATCCTGTCAGCGTTCTCCGTCTGTTCTGAGTCGGACTTCAGAAAGATGGGGACGCTTCAGAAATTATTGAAGCGCTGTGCACAGATTTTATTAGTAGCGTAGCTTTATACAAATAATAATGATTGCAGTAAACAGACTGAAAAACAAAAGCAGCTCCAAGCTTAAGGAATGAAGGGCTTTTTCAAATTGTGTTCTAGATTAGATAAGAAGTAATATCGGGGCACCGAGCTTCGCTCGTTATTCAATTATTGACTCTTGATAAGCCGAACACAATTCTTCAAAATGATTGGGGAAGTACTAACAGGCACAGCCCAAAACTGTTTCTTTCCCGAATTTGATTTTAACACTTTAAATAGTGGAAGTTGGTTATTGTTCCATACACGTGAATTCAGGTTCAATTTTAATTTCAAGTGAAGTTCTAATTTAGATTGTTATACCAAATTGAATAACAAAATACTCTTCACTAATCACTTGGAACCGTAAAATAATGATAAGCTTTGAATATTATGATATATTCTATCTCATGTCAACAAATCAGATTACTGTATTTTGTTCGAGTCAATAAAAGTTCTAGATTTCTCGCGAGATAAGGTAAGCTAATTCATTACACAGCTGATCTCCCACACAGGCACACGCATCTTCTGTTATTGACAGACGACGAAATCATCATCTGTTTTTCCAAGGATGAATTACCCTTCTCATGTCCTTTGAAAACAAATAATTCAGATTATACAAACCAAATTGAGAACAAAATATCACTCACTAATCACTTGAAATTGTCAAATAATGATCAACTTTGGAAATTATGATATACTCTAGTTAGAGGAGGATTATCATGTCATGTCAACAGATCAGATTATGTTGATCAAATCAATTAAATTGTCTAGCTAGATGAAATTTCTCGCTGATTGATTATGATTACACAGCTGGAAATAATTCTGTCTCTCTCCCACACAGGCACACGCATCTTTTGTTATCGAGACACGACGAAATTATCATCTGTTTTCCAAGGATGAATTATCCTTCTAATGTCGTTCAGCGAGTTTTCCAAAGAATGAGACCTAGTGCAATCGAATCTTTATATCATGAACTAATATGTTCCAAATTTCGTAAAAATCTTTGAGCCGTTTTCGAGATCCGAAACATAAATAGCCAGATATAAAAATAGCCAGACATGAAAATAACCAGATATAAAAATAACCAGATATATAAATACAGAAATTGCTTGCTTAATATGATAGGATTATATTGTGAAACATTGTATTGATTTCCGGAATGTATTTGTTTGTTCATCAATTTGAATAAAGAAAGAATTATTTGAAATTTTATCATTTGATGTCTGTAATAATGATGACGGATTACATTAAGAAAAATGTTGGAAATACGAGAATAATTGGAGAATTATGAAAAACTTGATATAGATTCAATGTTGTGATTGGGCCTGTTCCACCTTAATTGATGATGATGCACAGTTTTTCCTCTCGAATAAATCTCCAATTTTGATAAATAACTCTGGAATGATAACAGGTCACATTAAGGGAAATGTTTGAAGTAGCCTACCGGTACGAGAATAATTGGAATATTTATATTCGAAAATCAACAGATTTGATGAAGTGATAGAGCATGTCCCGCCTATGACTGATTATGATGCAAAATCTTCCTTCACAAATAAATCTACAATTCAAGTCCTTTTAAATACCTTTTTGGTGAACGCTGAACAGGTGGATTAGCATGACGTTCCCTACGGTGACGTTTTCTACAAACCCATGTCGACTTTTTTATGAACCAGAATTCGATCGCGAACCTTCCACGGGAGAACTGCTACCTGTACTTGATTTGTATCTGTCCAGTAATGTAACTCTCCATTTTATTTAGATCTATGTACTCTCGTGCAGTGA
Source organism: Nilaparvata lugens (assembly GCF_014356525.2). NCBI lineage: Eukaryota > Metazoa > Arthropoda > Insecta > Hemiptera > Delphacidae > Nilaparvata > Nilaparvata lugens. Next base: position 196,537 of record NC_052512.1, on the reverse strand, counting down.
AATTTCTTACAAGATAACTTAGGATTTCATATCTTAAGGTGCGTACAGATATACGCGCGCGAAATGAGCAATTCACTTTAATCAGCTGATGCCAAGCTTTTCATATCTATATCTTACCGTTTCTGTAAGAATACAGATAATTCTGTATGCTTATGTTGCAGCGCGTATATCTGTACGCACCTTTACAAACAAAAATCATTATGAATTACTGTTTTGTCACCTTCACGGCCAACATGACATCAAGACATGTCTCAGGCGAGACTATCGCTACCCATCTAATCTTGTTTACCAAGAGTTTCAAGTTTTTAAGGCTGTGCAAAGGCTAAAAATAAACTCTCTACTGGTGATATTTTTCAAAGTTCTCGTTTTGTATACTATCAAGCTATCAAAATGAAAAAGTTTTCTCAGGAAATTTTTTTTTCGATCATTATTTTTTGAGATATGAGCGCCTAAAATTTAAATTTTTGGGACAGAGCATTTCAAGTTCGGTAAGAGATGAATCCATGAAATTTGAAGGATAGATTCTTCATGGTATTGTTGATCTATTAAAACAAGAATTTTCTGTAAATATCAATTATTGAGAAAGTTATTCAATTTACTAGAAATGACCGAAATAGCTTTTAGTTGGGTTATTTTCGGTAATTTTTGGTAAATTGAATAACTTTCTCAAACATTGATTTTTTAAAAAATTTGTTTTACTAGATCAACAATACAATTGAGAATCTATCCTCTAAATTTAATGGATTTATCTCTTACCGAACTTGGAATGTTCTGTCCCAAAAATTTAAACTTTAGGCGCTCATATCTCAAAAAAAAAGTGATCGAAAAAAAATTTCCTGAGAAAAGTTTTTCACTTTGATAGCTTGATAGTATACAAAACGAAAAACTTTGAAGAATGTCACCAGAAGAAAGTTTACTTTTAGCCTTTGCACAGCCTCAATATTAGACAGCGACAATTTATTCCACATACAAGTTTTAATGGATCATATATATACAA
>NC_052512.1:175540-190540 GCF_014356525.2 Nilaparvata lugens | reverse complement strand
GTCTCTAATAAGTTCTGAAGGATTAAAATAGGGTACTTGGACCAGATATCGTTCAGAATATACTTCGAGAACAGAGTCTTGTCGGGCTTTAAGCTCTATTGTAGGAAATTATATGATCTCCGGCTGCATCTGCTGTACAGTTGATGTATTCGCTTCTAAGTCGAGGTTGGTAACAGATAAAAGCTGATATATGAGCAGGTAAGGACAGAGAATAATATCTCGATCTGACCCCACTCACTACATCCACTTAGACCTGTTCCAAAATCCAGCTCACTTCAATTATTTCAATGATCGTATTCGATCGGTTCTTGATATATAGAACGTATCAGACACAATAATTGACAGGCTTAAGAAATAATCGAACTCAGAAGACGAAAATAATAATTGAAATATAATATAATAAAATATACGATCTCACAGTGCAGGTTCAAAATTTGATTAACAGATTGAAATAATTCAACATTAACAAAATGATTAGAAGTTTTCTTGTGCTCGCATGACACCATGCATGATTCGACAGAATTTTACAATTGATAAATTTAACAGTTTGTGGAAAAATAGTGAAAATAAATTACAAAATATTTTAAAAATGCTCGGGTCGTGGTTCTGGCAGCGAGGATAGTCAATCAACTACAAGTTCTTATAAATTCTATATTGAATAAATTCTAGGCTCTTAATGACTAATAAGCGCTTGTCGGCGTGGCCAATAATATAACGAAGAAAAAATTTATATTTTCTGCACTGTAATATTTTCGAAGCGTAGATTGGGGCCCTTTAAATTTTACAACTCAAGTGAAATTCCTTGGCAGTCGTGGTTTCTTCTTTAGATCAAAATCGCTTGATCGGCAGCGGGTCCAGGCTTCGGTCTCAGCACGTGGGGAATTTTAATTTAATATCTCCTTCACCAAATTAACTGAGGATAATTTAACTTTAAACTCTTGATTTATCGATTGATGAAAATAGATTTACGAATAACAAATAGAATAGCCTAAAATATTGGCTCAAAAAAAAAACATATAAAATCGAACGAAAATTTTACAAATAGGTCTTGGTAACTTTTACGAGGTCTGAACGGTGAGGATTTCAAAAGGGAGTGAAGTCTTTTTCTCAGCTTCTTGACTAGAATCTTTTTTCTGAGAATCTCGGTGTATAAATTTGCATGAAAATTTGCCATTGGTAGAACGATTATGACGTAGACGTGACGTCAGTGGCAAGCAATAGATATAATTCCTTTAATTACGATAATAATTCAATTTGTATATTCTTAAAACTACTTGATCTTCTAGACATAGTTCCTCTTATACAATGTACATGTGCTAGCATATATGATAAGGCAGGTTTGTTGTCTGATAACAGATTAACATATGTTGTTTTCAAACGATCACCTTTTTGGTGCTATTTCTATGCACTATGATTGGCTTAGACTTGCCAAAGAGATTCAATCACCATGTGGTTCAGTTGAAACATGATTAATAATTTAATATTCTTATACATTCTTATTATGTCTGAGACTGTTATAATTCATTTCTGCTGCTTTTATCAATAATATAATGTTCATGCTATGACCTAGTTAGTTACAATAATACTTGACATTATAATATAATTTCTTAAATAATAAACAGTTTCAACAATAATACATATATTTTTATTTTTTATTCGAAATTCTTGGTCCTTTATTGATAGTTTTTTACTTTTTAGAAATAATATTATAGCTTGCATGAGTTCTGGCATGACATTTTACAATATGTTGAATCAGTCAGCTGTGTTTGAGCTGCTTCAAAAACATCTGATCAATGGTAAACAAAGTGTAACCTCAAATTCAATGAGTAATTCAATAAACGATTCGTGCTCAATTTGCAGAATAATTTTAATTTTATTAAATAATCTTTAAAAAATATGCAGTACAGAACGGTACTCTTATCTGATATACAGTTACTGATAAGGAAGCTTATCGCTCGGTCGCTAACTATTCCTTTAGCAATTCTTTCATTTTAAAAGGGTAATCACAATTTTCTGGCTAGTTCTCTCCTTCTCATGAGGTTTATTTAAAACGATTCATCACAATACATAAATAAAAAAATAAAAAATAAGAGGACAATAATGAAGGAAACAGTTGCATTTTCTAGCTACACGTAAACAATGATTATTGATTCAAGAAGTTACTATAAAAAATAATCACAGAGAGTGAGATCGCATGATATTTTTTCATCAATCAATTATTAATTTATTCAATTCAACACAAGGTACACAAAATCAATCAAAATAAGAAACAACACAATCAAAAATACAAATCTTCACTATGATAGAGAAAGAACTGGCTTATACACGTACGGGATATGAAAATCAAATTTGACGCATCATCACGTCTGAACTACTGGACTGATTAACTTGAAATTTTGCAATAGATTCTCGATTCACCGAGAATGGTTATAGGCCTTTCTTCAATTCTTCAAGATTTTATTACGTCAGATTATATAAAGCGAGCAATTTCTGTATATATTTTATATTTGACTGTTTATATGGTTATATATTCATGTTCAACGGATATCGAAAACGGCTCCAACGATTTTCACGAAATTTGGAACATAGTAGGTTTATGATATACAAATTCGATTGCACTAGGTCTCGTCCCTAAGAAAAACTCGCTAAAGGACATTAAAACGATAATAATTATTCATCCTTGGAAATACAGATGATAATTTTTTCGTCTGTCGAATTTCATTTATTCGACAGTCGAAAAAACTATCATCAGTATTTCAAGGATGAATAATAATTATGATCTTCTCCATGTCGTTTAGCGAGTTTTTCAGGGATGAGACCTAGTGCAATCGAATTTTTATATCATAACCTACTATGTTCCAAATTTCGTGGAAATCGTTGGAGCCGTGACTTGAAATTTGGAACTTGAGGTCCTTACAATATAGGATCCGACACGAACAATTTCGATTAAATGTAATTCAAGATGGCGGGCGGCTAAAATGACGAAAATGTTGTCAAAAACAGGGTTCTACCCCATTTTCTCGAAAACGACTTCAACGATTTTGATCAAATTTATACCAGAAAAAGTCATTGATAAGCTCTATTAACTGCCACAAGTCGTATATCTGTGAAAATTTCAGGAGCACTGCCCCATCTATGCAAAGTTGGATATTAGATTCAAATTATCAGGCTTCAGATACAATTTGAATGAAAAATTCCAAGTGGAAAAGATTAAGCATGAAAATTTCTACAATTAATGTTCAGTAACATTTTCGCCTACAATTGGAAATGAGCTCGAAATTCGAGAAAATAAGATTATTCATTGCAAACTGTTTGCAACTGTTGATTCTATTAATAGCCCAGTCAATAAAGGTTTTTTCCGTCACAAAATTAGGAGAAAGCTGGATTTCTCACTATCGATAGAACCATCCCAGAGGGTCATTTTCCCAAAAGTCCCAAAGAATCCCGCTGGAGCTTTCCCCCCCCGCCCCCCCCCAAAGTTCAGAAATGCAGGTTATCACGGGAATGAATTATCTCGGTACCTATTTATCGGAAAACCTTCATTTATATGTCATTCGATTAGTAATATTATGGGCTACAATATTGGTCCTATTAATTTTTTCGATAAAATTGATAGATTTTTGAAAAAAACTATATATATGTCTAAATTTCGGATTTTTCAAAGTCCACTTTTCAGTTTTTTCCGTTTAACTTTTTAGTAAGCCATTTTTTGTAAAAAATACCTGAAATAAAAAGTTTAGCCACTTTCATTGCGAATCCATTGATGTATATACTTATGCATTTACGATCTGAGCTGACGCAGTGGAAGGGGAAACAGCCGACGCGTTACGCCGCGGTCAAGTACCCTCATCACAGCCAACTACCGTTTCAGCATATCACTTCATTCATGTTCTTATACACGGCGCTCGGAATGATTCAATTTTTTTAATCCACCTTATGTTCCAACTTTCGCTGAATCCCAATTTCCATTTTTCAATCTTCCAAATACCTCAATTACCATGCTAATAATAAAAATCAAACTTTATTATAGACTATCAATAATGAAAATAATAACAAACATCAACTAATTATTTCTTTTTTTGTTTTTACAGAATTCGATAATAGTTATGTATTGAATAACGTAAGAGTCTATTACTTATCCTGCGTTATTAAATACATTTGCCAGTTTTGGTTCGGGGGGATTATTATTTCCCTAACTCGTCATGCAAGAGCCACTCCATTATCCACCACCTATGGACCCGCCGTGTTCCGGACTGGCTGAACCGGCAGCTGTTGCCAATAATATTATAATCAAAACATCGTGATAAGAATTAAACAGCATCACGGACCCACCACCATCCCTTAATTTTGTTTATTATTATTTACAACATGGATTTCTCTGAATATCTATCATCTTCTCTGTTTGTACTAGTAATTTGTTTGCTGTCAATTTGATTTACAGTGATGTCCATTTTATGTGTAAATTTTCACATATTTACAAATCCACATATTTACAAATCCACATATTTACAAATTCACATATTTACATGATCAGATATTTACAAATTCACATAATCACATATTCACTAATTAAGCTTTGAACTTAATTACAGGTTTTGTTCAAACGGGTTCATATTAAACATTCATTTCATTATTCTGCATGTTGTCAATACCTTCTTCGTCATAGATTATTGAATTCGAGCATGAAAGTCCGTTGCAGTTCTCACACATTCCTGTACAAACCATGTCTACTTTTCTGCAGCCACAATACTTTCCACATTCTTGTTTACAAGCACATGACAATTGATGTATGATTTCATCGGGTGCGAATGGTTTCATCGAGATCACTGGCCTCAATGATTTTTTATTCATACCATGCTGCTTTACATATTCAATTTTCCAACCCCATTCAGATGGGGAGAGTCTGTTTCCCAACCAACTTTGAACTTGCAAGTAGACTCTCAGTAGATGTTGATGGCAAGCTTCTGTTGTTGGTGGCAGCTTGGCTAGATTGAAGTTACTCTTCAATGTACTCTTTTTTGTGAGACTAAGAAATCTGTAATAGCGAGCTTCATTCAACGTCAAGTATTTGTTCAGGTTATACAATTTTAGAACAAATCTCTCACCAGTTTTAGTCAATTCCTCCTTTGACGAACTTTCTTGAAGAAAAACTTCTACTGACTCTCGAATCTCTTGCGATTTCAGCATATCTATTGCTTTCAACTTTCCAATACCAAAAAATGAGGATGTGGTATCGCAGCCAGTCACGGCGTGAGCAAAAGGAGAGACTTCCTTGAATTTTCAAATTTTCGAAGTAATTTTTCCACTGAATAAGTTAGTACAACAGCCCCATTGTCTTTTTGAAAGATATATTGCTTCCTGAAGCAGGTGTCAATGCGATTAAAAGGATCATGACATCCGTGTCAGAGCTAACTACCACTACTTTACCATCATTTCTAATTTCTTTTATTGCTGTAGTCACGATGTCTAAATCTGCATCGTCCAGTGATTCAACCACTCTCAAACCTTTTTCTTGAAGTTCCAACTGCAGAGATTTTAAAAATCGTTTCTTATTGTTCTTGTTTGCTAGAAAGTTCTCCTTTGGAGTGACACATTTAGTATTTCTCTCAAAAAGAATATCACATGACGAATTCTTTGATCTTCGATTTTGCTCCTCATTTTTTGTGGTGGGCTCATCAGGATACCCATCAAAAACAATCACAACATTACTTCCATACTTCTCCTTAATGTACAAGTAATAGCTCCTCAAAATTTCTCCATACGTCAATTCTTTGCCCAAATTACATGATGCAGCAGGCATCCTCCATCCAAAACGTAGTAGGTATCATTTGAGCTTATTTCGTCCACTATACCTTCCTCAAACATCTTCATTGCCGAAGATTTTGTGCCCTTTCGAAGTGATACATCATCAAATAAAGATGGGGGAATTGATGAGAGCTCGTATTCTAAATACTTTTTCAACTTTGTTGAACTGTCACAAACACACAATATGCGATTGAAGAGCTGCTGAGAGTTCACAAGAACTTCTTTAGATCGACATTAACTTTTTTGGATTGGTTTTGGGTTTTCACCATGTCCTTTCTATGCAATGTGAGCTCTCCAAAATTTTTCCCAGTGATTCTATTCAATGTTCTGAGACCTATTTCATAAGCCTGATCACAATTTACAGATTCGTCACAAACAAAACCAGTAGCCAATGACACAAGTTCGCCGGAGAGTTGTGCAAATGGATTATGTTGTTTCAACCAAGTTGTAAATTTCTCTAAATCTCTCAAATCGATTTGTTTTCTCGACTCTCTCAGTTCTGCATGTTGTTCATTATAATGAATTGAAGTCCCTAGAAACTCTTCAATAGCCTCGTGTACTTTAAGGAAGTATGGTGTACCCAAAATCCACTTGGAGAGTGTGCTATTGGTTATACCCCTACCATGAGTAAGACCACCAACCGCTTTCATAGGCGCATTAGATCCTGCTCTATACACATGTCGGTCCATGTTCCTGACCAAAATGACTCTTTTCGTCTGACAGTAAAGAACCCATTTTGTTTGAAATTTTTAAAATCTGAAACTGAAAGTTTGGACTCAATTTTTGACATATTTTGAACGTATAATTGAGCTGACTTAGCATAAGGCAAGTGCCCTGCTGCATGGAAATATGGTAGCATCTCAATAGTTGTGCACATATGTAAATCCCAATCTCCTGTTCGCTCAGCGTAAATGAATTTCATAATTATATCAATGCACTGCATAAGATTTACCCACAGCCTTGTTGTCCTACTCAAGGATTTGATGTGATTGAAACATTCATGCACCTTCTCCAAGGCTTCAACAACATCTGCTTCCAATAGAACTTCTGATTTCTCTCTCTCATTTCTGAGAAGTTGGATAGAATATTTTTCTAGAGATTCAAACACTTCTTTCACATCTGGAAAACTTTCCTTCATCACATCAAGTAGAGCTGCGGCAGTCAAATTGTATGCTCTCACACACCTTGCATAAGCATGTCCATTCAACATGTGATTTATTGTTGATTGTCCATAAACAGTGGCCCATAGCTCTTCCAAGCCACTTCCTTCCATTATTTTCCCTATTGAACCTAGAAACGACATCAATAAATGAAAACCACCAAGCCGTACTATAACCCTCGACAAGTCACTATCATTTTCAGCAGAAGCTACAATTTCGGATGCCTTCAGAAACAACGGCTGATCAAAAGTTACAATACAGGCATGATTTCTTTTTCGGCATTGTTCAGATGCAAAAGAGAGTGCACTGAAAATTGTGGATGGGTTGCTGGGATTCAAATTTATGAATGGTAGACCTAAAATATATGAAATTTCGCAGTTTTTCTCTTCTCTCATTATAGATGTCATGAAGCCATTCCATCCAGGTTGAATATTTGATCCAGCCAGCCATAAAATATTAGCTGGGAATATAAAGCGGTTCTGAATTCCAAGTTGAGAAACTTCAGGGGAAATAATGTCTTTACATCTTCAATAGAAGTATTGGAAAGTCCACTCCTAGATTTTTTCTTGGCATAGGAGAGTTCACGGATTGCCTCACAGTTGAATCCTCCTGATTTGCAACGCTTTACCTTCACTTGGGCTTCAACACTTGAACTTGGTGTTACACATTGTATTCCTCCCATTGCATGAAATGAATTTAAACCATCCAAAGTCCGTACATTGACATCAGCATTGTCGAAAACGTACTGGATGAAAGCGTCCTCCTTTATCTCTGGTGAACCTGCATTGATTAACGAATTCATGTAAATGGATATTTCACTATAAGATGCACAAACTCCCATTGCTGAAAGAAGATCAATCAGATGTTTGGATCCATATAATCGATGAATTGTTAGTCCAAAGGCGGTGAGTATTGGTGATATAAATGATCTTGGCCTTAAAGATGAAATTATCACGTGGTTCAACACTGTACATTTTCTTAGAAAATTTCTTTCACTCGCTGGCTTTTTCTTTTCCAAAAGTCGGGCCATGAAAGCTTGGAGACTAGCTGGAACTAAATCTTCCCCTCCAGATTTAATTTCTTCCATGCTGGGATACTGTTCTGATTCGTAGTGCATTTTCTGAATATCTTCTTTTATTATTTCTGCCGCTGATAGAACAATTTTCAATCGTTCAGCTTCAGTATTTTCACGTATATCTTTGGTGGAGTTTGAAGAGCTAACAATGTTCACTTTCCCCTCGGTTTTTGAAAAATATATACGATTTTTGAAATGATCTTTTAAAGTTTTTTGAAATATTTGTCACTAAAACGTTGCTCACTATTAGAGAAATCATCCATTCTACTTTGCAATTCATCCACGGTGAATTGACATTCATCGTGCTCTCTATGTACTCACAGAGTTTGCTGAAGGAATCTCCGATAATGCTTGGTCTCCCTATACTTTTTTTATCACTACTAGTAGTTCTGTAGAAATCAGTGAGACATTTCTTATGGTATCTAGCTTCAGGTGCCACAAGATCGGTAACGTTTAGAAGTTTACATTGAACTCGCTTACCCCAATCATCGTTCCTTTCGTCGCATCTTTTTAAGAAATTTTCTTTTGCCTCCAAAGTAGAAACCAAATGCACAGATTCTCGTCGTTCATGCGGAGCTTTAGTGTTAGAAGCAGCACGTTCCTCACAAAAAACAATCATTTTTGAAATCGAACTTATTTTCCAAATCTCTTAAAGCTAAACTCGATGAACAATCACTTTCACAGTTCTCTTTTTCTTTCAAAACAGTTTGAATTCTCGAAGGGTGAGTATATTTCTGTCTGCAATTCTTGTGAACAGTTACACTGGTCTTTACTCCTAATTTACTATTAATACAGTCATTGAGTTGCAGGCTCACTTCTCTTATCCTTTCAAGTCCTTTTTTCACTAGAACTATATCGTCTTTGAGCTCTTTATCGCAAAAAACACACGATGCACTAGAATGTTCATTCGACATTTTCTGAAAATTACTGAATCGAAGTAGAGCGAAAAATCATTACCGTACTTGATTTATAACTGAAATAATCTATAATAACGAGAACTACCAACACGTTCTATTACTTCAACACTGATGTATAAAATATAATGAATCAAATACCCTTAAAACTTTTAAAAAATATTATTCTCACATACATGTTTCGGGTCTAAGCCCATTTTCAATGTGAATGCTAATACATTGAAAATGGGCTTAGACCCGAAACATGTATGTGAGAATAATATTTTTTAAAAGTTTTAAGGGTATTTGATTCATTTATATTTTATACATCAATTTTATAAATAGCCCTAAGTAAAAAGTTCAATTACTTCAACACTGTACATACAACACTGCACTATACTGTATTTCAAAACACAGGACAAAACCGTACTGAATAAACTGAAGAACTTCTCTCTTCGAAAGCAACAGACGGACTGACTGATTATTTTGCTCGTTACAAGCAAAGTGGAGGGGATACAATATTTTCAAAGGGAAGGAGTGTGAGAAAAATATTCTAAAATTCAGAGAATTTTTCGGCGCCTCTGCTTGAGAACCGTGAGATTAGCAAACATCAAACGCTCCTGTTTTCCAAGAAATCGCTATTGTCAACAAACAGTAATCTGTACTATACAACGTATTATTTTACGTTGATTCACTATGCTGATGATATTATTATATATTTGGGATTGTAGACGGAATTCAGACTGTTACATCAGTTAGACAACAAACGAGAGTTGAAACATAAAGTTTCAGTATGTGCTTGACCGCGGCGTAACGCGTCATCTCTTTCCCCTTCCACTGCGTCAGCTCGGATCGTAAATGCATAAGTATATACATCAATGGATTCGCAATGAAAGTGGCTAAACTTTTTATTTTGGGTATTTTTTATAAAAATGGCTTACTAAAAAGTTAAACGGAAAAAACTGAATAGTGGACTTTGAAAAATCCGAAATTTAGACATATATATAGTTTTTTCAAAAATCTATCAATTTTATCGAAAAAATTAATAGGACCAATATTGTAGCCCATAATATTACAAATCGAATAACATATAATTAAAGGTTTTCCGATAAATAGGTACCGAGATAATTGATTTCCCGTGATAACCTGCATTTCGGAACTTTGGGGTGGCTGGGGGGGAAAGCTCCAGCGGGATTCTTTGGGACTTTTGGGAAAATGACCCTCTGGGATGGTTCTATCGATGGTGAGAAATCCAGCTTTCTCCTAATTTTGTGACGGAAATCGCCTTTTTGGACCTTTATTGACTGGGCTATAAATCATTCACTATGAAGAGATAGCAGACTTCATGTGTCTGCAGCGCTATTGTCCTGTCACCAGCTGGCTCAGACTTAGAATAGTAGACTTGAGATGCGCGTGACACTAGCGTCAGTTGATCAATTTGCATAACGGCAAGGAAATTGTTTGAGTGCGCGGGTCGATGTCAAACGAGGCGACAGTTGAGGCCACTCTAATTTTCGTACACTCCCGACAGTCGAGGCCTACGACCGTAGAGGACGTGTTTTACTGTAAAACAGTCCTCTACGGTCGTAGCCTCGAAAGTCGTCGGTCTCGACTGTCGCGCCCCGAGTGCGCCACACCAGATTTTTATATCTAGTTTAGTTTGTCTAGTAATCTTAGACCTGGCAGACTGTGAATTTCCATGCAGAGATAATCTTTAGAGCAAATTTCCCTCTCCAGAGGTAACTGCATTTACTTTTGAAAGGGGAAAAGTCACATTCCGATCTCTAGATTTCGATCTCTCTCAAATTAGAGTGGTTTTCATATCTAAACAAATTTAACTTTCCGGCAGTCGCGCTGTGTCACAGTGTCAGTTTTTTTGCTGCACAAAACTATTGAATGGGGTGGTGTTAGTGGATGATCACCTATGCATTCCAAAACTTTCCCCCATCACTCCACTGAGTTGCAGTATCAACCGAGCAATGGTTCGTCTTTAGGTGCCATTTAGTCACACGTGGCATAAGATAGGGAAAGACTGTATCCGGGGACTGTAAACGAACCAATAACACAGAATTGATGGCTTTGCTTGATGTATCTTATTGGGCTATGAAATGATAATCATCCAATTGTTTCATAGGCATACATAATCCAGAAGATGAAAAAGCAAGTCTACAATTAATTGTTTTGACAGTAAACAGAGTACATAACACTTGGAAAATAAATGTTGTACGAAATACAACACGCGACTGCTCGTGTGATTGAGTTGCGAGCGACTACCGAAAGGTAATCATTTTATGGTACAACACAACCTTGATTATTGTATTATTATTTTTTGTTTCCCCCAATCTTACATTTTTCCAGCTCTCATGGAGAATCGTAAAAGCGACCTTTCTCCGAATTGAGTGGAGAAAATCAATATGAATTGCTCAAGAAATAATAATTCTGGGATGAAATCGTCGTGAATCATTCGCAGGGAACAATTCTGGAATACAGTTCAATGGCTTCGAATTGTTTTCAGTGTAGAATAAGTCAGGACAAAGTAATACAAGGCAAAAAAGAGTGACCCCCTAGTCAACGGGTGTTCTCTCCTCTCAAAACGTAATAATAACCAGTAAATAAACAATATTCTTCTTCCTATGTTTTTCTCTCTTCTGTGAATTACTCGTTGTTTCATCTTTCTTGAACCGTTAATATATCATGTTAGACAAGCGTGAAGCTACGCAGTGAAGTTAGAATTGCAACAAAAAGAACCGATTAATTCCTCTCAGTCGTCCTTTTCATTATTATATACTTTCTCTTTCTTTGTAAGCTACTGTCTTCAACTTATCTAACTTCTCGAGGTGTACTATCATAGATAAAAGAAAGCATAAGAAAATCCCATTCATGTTCAAAATTCCACTGTTAACTGAAGCCGATAGTCCTAGTAGTTCTTTCTCGTGTAGCAATGTGACGCAGGTAGTCTCTCATACTGTGCCGTTCGTACACTCTCACCCCAACAATGTCTATTATATATAGACAGAAGTCGACAGTATCGGCTTGAGTAACAAGAAATCGGCTTAAAACCTGACACATGAACAACACATACCATGGGATATATTATTGTGCTATTTTTTCCCTATGATACTACATATATCACATTATCCTTATCCCTCTATCACCATTCGTGATAGAAAAGCTCCGCCCCATCTATGCAAAGTTTGATTTTGGATCCCCAATTATCAAGCTTCAGAAAATTTCAGATGGAGAAGATTGAGCATGAAAATCTCCCAATAATACATTGTTCAGTATCGTTTTCACCTAAATTGAAAATAGCTCGAAATTTGAGAAAAATTTATTATTTCAATTGCAAAATGTTGCAACTGTTGTTCTTTTAAATCATTCACTATGAAGAGATAGCAGACCTCGTGTGTCTCAGCGTTATTGCCCTGTCACCAGCTGGCTAAGATCTTTGAATAGTAGACTTGAGATGCGCGTGACACTAGCGTCAGGTGATCTACTTTCATAACGGCAAGGAAAGTAGTTGTGTGAGTGCGTCACACCAGATTTTCAAAATTGATAAGAACATATGTAAACTTGTGGTACCCTTTTTCATTTTAAAAATACTAGTAGTTCTGTGACCAGTAGACCTCGCGCTCAATACTTACATTGACCTGTTTGTTATGTTTTCTCAAAAACCAAAAATAATTATCATAAAAATGTCTAAAAAAATCCTAAATAATATAGAGCTTTCTGTCCTATCGTACCGTGACGTGTCTTCCTGGAATGTGAGTGTGAGCGCTATTATCAGTGTAATAGAGTGATATTGAGAGGGTATTATTGTAGTTTTTTTTGTGTTTCTTATATTGTTTTTCAGGTTTTTGAACTGAAATGAACTTTGATTTTCTGTTTGTTGAACCCTGCGTTTTTAGTGTGAGAATTGACTGTCTTGTTGGAATTTGCTAACTTGTCTCCTAGTTGTCAAAATTAAAGCAATTCTCGTGCATTTTTTCAAATGCAGTTTCATTTCTTGTCGAAAAAGCTACTGTATTTGGGAATTGTACGACCATTGACCTTTTGTCAGCTTTGCTTTCCCACTGGAATTGTGCTCAACGCCTCGTGGAGGGGGAATAATTTTAGTGAAAGGCCACAGTTGGAATTGAGACGTAACTGGGAAAACATGTAACGGTGTGCGAGCCTCGGTCCTCTGAATGGGCCATTTCCCATTCAGAGGGACAAATTGTTAAGTTTCCAGCTAGCAGTAATTTTTATCTAGATGAATAGGAAACAAAATTTTATATAGTTAGTAGGAGTAGAATCAGAAAATTATTTGTGCGTGTGAGTTCAAGTATAGTGAGTTTTATTGAAGCGTATGTGAGTGTTTCCGAAGAGCCCAAGTTTGAATATTGTTAGAATGGTGAGTGCCAAACTTTTGTTGTTTTTCTTATTAAGCTCAAAATTTAATTTCATAGAATGACCGAGGCCCAAATTTAAATGCAGCAAGTTAGCAGGTTCCCAAAATGTGTAGATTGGAATAATTGAATATATTTTTTGTGAATCAATTGCTGAATCACTTTGTTCTGTTTGAAAATTTGACATGTTACCTGACTATTAATTCATTCTACCTATTTAGAGTTCAATAAACCCGAAGTTGAATTTTATTAGTATTTTTCATTGAAGTTCCTGGCTCGTAGTTGCTAGTTGCTAAAATAGGTGACAATTAGTTAATGATGATAATCTGTGCATTTGAATGAACGAATCCACTAAAAGCTCCCAACCAATCAAGGATTCAAATAGAGATTTAATAGCATAATTTTGGTAAATATTATAGAAGAGAAGAAAAACCCCCCTCCGTTTACATTGGTGCGCAGCGGTGGTATAGACTGCAAAAATGTCTATCAAACCACATGTATTTTTATATATTTCATAATTGGAAGATTAATAAATAGAGACTAATATGTCACCGGTTACAGAAATGATGTCAGGTGTGTTGTAGGGTTAAAAATACCTCCACCCGCTTACATCAGGTCTGGCTGCAACTGTCTACAACGTTGATGGAAAGATACATTTTAAAGATGTTCGATGTTTTTGAACGGGTAGTATTATAAATAGTCAACTGTCTACTAACGTTGATGGAAAGATAGATTTTCAAGATGTTCGATGTTTTTGAACGGGTAGTATTATAGTCCACTAGACAGCTGATTTATGATGAATAATTCTATAGTCTGACTTTTACGGTAATATTGGCGTATGGAGGAGGCTCCTTTTTTTATATTATCATTGGAATGAAAAATTTCCAAAAACCTTGTATATACGTCGACGCGCAATTAAAAAGGAACATACCTGTCAAATTTCATGAAAATCTATTACCGCGTTTCGCCGTAAATGCGCAACATATAAATATTCAAACATTTAAACATTCAAACATTTTTAAACATTTGAATATTAAGAGGAATGCCAAACCGTCGACTTGAATCTTGGACCTCACGTCGCTCGGTCAACTATCATAGATAAAAGATAGCGTAAAAAGAAATCCCATATATGTTCAAAATTCCACTGTTAACTGAAGCCGATAGTCCTAGTAGTTCTTCTTCATGGAGCTATGTGACGCAGGTAGTCTCTCAGACTGTGCCGATGTCACACCCCAACAAAACAGTAATTGACCGAGCGAAGTGAGGTCTAAGATTCAAGTCGACGGTTTAGCATTTCTCTTTATGTTTGAATGTTTATATGTTGCGCATTTTCGGCGAAACGGGGTAATAGTATCTAGGAGGTCCTGGTGCGCCACACCAGATTTTTTTAAATTAATACGATCAATATGAAAATTTTTCATTTAAATATATTACAATGACTTGTTTCGAAAATGACGTAAGTTATGGTCGAAACTAGTCGTTGTAATATTTCAAATAATAAAGGGTACTACAAGTTTTCATATTACTCTTATTAAATTGAAAAATTATTACTGTATAATTATTAAATTATTTTTGTTTTCTCAATCTACTATTCTATTAATTTCAAAAAAGGGTACTATAATTCTATTCCATCAATAAATGTAAGTAGCCCTGAATTATTTATAAATTTCATGAAAATAGTC
>NC_052512.1:169054-175440 GCF_014356525.2 Nilaparvata lugens | reverse complement strand
CCATTCCCAATTGACCGATTGACTTGAAATTCTAAACCTAAGGTCCTTATACCATGAGGATCCGACAATAAGAATTTCAATTCAAGATGGCGGAAAAAATGGTGGACATTACTAAAAAACCATGTTTTTCACGGTTTTCTCGAAAACCCTTTAACGATTTTCTTGAAATTATATCATGGATAGCTATTTATATGCCCTATCAACTGACATGAGTCTCATTTCTGGGAAAATTGCAGGAGTTCCGTAATATTCCTGAGAAAAATGGCGGATAATTACTAAAAAAACATGTTTTTCACGGTTTTCTCGAAAATGACTCTAACGATTTTCTTCAATTTATATCATGAAAAGCTATTCATGAGCCCTATCAACTGACATGAGTCTCATTCCTGGGAAAATTGCAGGAGCTCCGTAATATTCCTGAGAAAAATAGCGAATAATTACTAAAAAACCACGTTTTTCACGATTTTCTCGAAAACCGCTCTAACGATTTTCTTCAAATCTATATCATGGATAGCTATTCATGAGCCCTATCAACTGACATGAGTCTTATTTCTGGGAAAATTGCAGGAGCTCCGTAATATTCCTGAGAAAAATGGGGAATAATTACTAAAAAACCATGTTTTTCACGATTTTCTCAAAAATAACTCTACCGATTTTTTTTTCAAATTCATACCCTGTATAGTTAGTTATTTATCAGCTTTTTCAACTGGCATGAGTCTCGTTTCTGGGAAACCAATGGAGGGTCCACCCCATCCTTGAGAAATGGACTTAGTAACCTCCTTCTCGTGCATGAGGTAGGTAGGTAGTGCAGTTCATAAGAAGAACACATAGTCGAGATATTTCATCTGTAGAACAGCTGTTTTTACGACTTTAAAAAAATGACGACTGAAAAAATCATCGAATTTCACAATTCATACAAAGAAAAAGTTCTCTGAAAACAATATTATATATACACATATACAGAGGTCTGATCGTAGTTTCAAATATGAGCAAGGAAAGTTGTGTGAGTGTTGTACCACACCAGATTTTTACTATCTATTTTCCAAATAGTGAAGAAGAAGAAGAAGAAGAAGAAGAAGAAGAAGAGAAGAAGAAGAAGAAGAAGAAGAAGAAGAAGAAGAAGAAGAAGAAGAAGAAGAAGAAGAAGAAGAAGAAGAAGAAGAAGAGGAAGAAGAAGAAGAAAAGAAGAAGAAGAAGAAGAAGAAGAAGGAGGAGAAGAAGAAGAAGAAGAAGAAGAAGAAGAAGTAGAAATATATTTATTTGTTCAAATATCCATTATCAGAGACATTCTGATAACAAAGAAAAAACCAGACAGCCTTGAAATTGGAACGGTTATTTATATGGAAAAGTTATCTAGATTTTTAAGAATTTTTAGAGTATTCGGGTGAGAAAACCATCAGATGTTAATAATGACACGAAAAAATAAGATGAATAACTAGAAAGGAAAGCGATGGAATGAAGAAATGAATAAAAGGGAGAATGTTGATTTAGACGAGAGAATTCCGAAGTCAGAAATACTAGTGGATGTTTCCGAGAGTCAAACAAAGAGAGAATAAGGAAATAATGAGAAACAGAGAGAGAGAGGAAGTGAATTGCGACGGAGAACGTTTCATTTGGAATCGCAAGAGGATTATTAAAATCGAGCCTATTACTGCGCTTTGTAGGGTGGGGGGCGCCTGTGATAGACTGGTTGGTGCGAGGGTTAGGGGGGGTGCAAAGTCCAAAACGCGATTTTCGCATAATAAGCTATTCAGCTGGTCTGGAATTGAAGGAAAAGCTTCAATGCTTTTTCGCAAAGAGTTATGAGCCAGTCGAATATCCTGCTAGCGTTCTCCGTCTGTTCAGAGTCGACGTCAGAAAGATGGGGACGCTTGAGGAATTATTGAAGCGCTGTGCACAGATTTTATTAGTAGCGTAGCTTCAAAACAAATAATAATGATTGCAGTAAACAGACTGAAAACAAAAGCAGCTCCAAGCTTAAGGAATGAAGGGCTTTTTCAAATTGTGTTAGATAGATAATAAGTAATATCGGGGCACCGAGCTTCGCTCGTTATTCATTTATTGACTCTTGATAAGCCGAACACAATTCTTCAAAATGATTGGGGAAGTACTAACAGGCACAGCCCAAAACTGTTTCTTCCCCGAATTTTGATTTATACACTATAAATAGTCCAGAAAGTAGGTTATGTTCCATACATTTGAATTCAGGTTCAATTTTCTGTTAAAACATTTGAAAATAAATAATTCAGATTATATACAAACCAAATTGAATAACAAAATAACACTCACTAATCACTTGGAACCGTAAAATAATGATTAACTATGAATATTATGATATATTCCATCTCATGTCAACAAATCAGATTTCTGTATTTTGTTCGAGTCAATTCAAATTTCTAGATTTCTCGCGAGATAAGGTAAGCTAGCTCATTACACAGCTGTCTCCCACACAGGCACACGCATCTTCTGTTATCGACAGATGACGAAATCATCATCTGTTTTTTCCAAGGATGAATTACCCTTCTCATGTCCTTCGAAAACAAATAATTCAGATTATACAAACCAAATTGAGAACAAAATATCACTCACTAATCACTTGAAATTGTCAAATAATGATCAACTTTGAAAATTATGATATACTCCAGTTTAGGAGGATTATCATGACGTCATGTTAACAGATCAGATTATGTTGATCAAATCGATTAAATTGTCTAGCTAGATAAAAGTTCTCGTTGATTGATTATGATTACACAGCTGGAAATAATTCTGTCCCTCCCCCACACAGGCACACGCATCTTCTGTTATCGAGAGACGACGAAATTATCATCTGTTCTCCAAGGATGAATTATCCTTTTAATGTCGTTCAGCGAGTTTTCCAAAGAATGAGACCTAGTGTAATCGAATCTTTATATCATAAACCTACTATGTTTCAAATTTCGTGAAAATCGTTTGAGCCGTTTTCGAGATCCATGTAACATAAATAACCAGATGTAATAATAACCATATATAAAAAAACCAGATATATAAATACAGATATTGCTCGATCAATATAATAAGATTTTACATCCATGAATCCGGAAAAGTTGTATAGGAATTCAGATAGACAGTGGATAGTAGTTAGAAGATAGTTTCCTTTCTTCTGACTTTGATGATAAACTGAATGAAGGTAATGCAATCATTAATATATCACTCTACGGGCCGAAAACTGTCAGCGAATTACGGGCGAATAATTCGAAATTTCGTAAAAATCATTAGAGCCGTTTTCGAGATCCGTAAAACATAAATAGCCAGATATATAAATACAGAAATTGCTAGCTTAATATAAAAGAATCATATTGTAAAACATTGTATTTGATTTCCGGAATATATTTGTGTGTTCATTTATTTTAATTAAGAAAGAATTATTTGAAATTGAATGGAGGAATAAAGTGTTCTGATCGGAATGTATTCGTTTGCTTATTTATTTGAATAAAGACAGAATTATCGAATTTTGATAAAGAAAGAAAGTATTCTGAGGAGAGCTTAGATAGCTTATTATCGATAGAAGCAATCTTAGGAAGGAAATGTAAAAATTATCATTCGATGTCTGTAATAATGATGACGGATTACATCAGGAAAAATGTTGAAAATACGAGAATAATTGGAGAATTTATGAAAACTTGATATAGATTCAATGTTGTAATTGGGCATTGTCCACCTATAATTGATGATGATGCACAGATTTTCTCTCAAATATATCTCCAATTTCAATAAATAACTCTGGAATGATAACAGGTCACATCAAGGGAAATGTTTGAAGTACCGGTACAAGAATAATTGGAATATTAATTTTCAAAAATCAACAGATTTGATGAAGTGATGGAGCCTGTCCCACCTATAATTGATTATGATGCAAAATCTTCTTTCACAAATAAATCTCCAATTTCCAATCCTTTCAAAGGATCTTTAACGCTGAACAGGCTGATTAATATGACGTTTCCTACAAACCCAATTCGACTTTCCTATGTACCAGAATTCGATCGCGAACCTTCCTCGGGAGAACTGCTACCTGTACTGATTTGTATCTTTCCAGTAATGTAACTGTTCATTTTATTGAGATTTGTGTACTCTCGTGCAGTGAAACTTCTTACAAGATAACTTAGGATGTCATAATTATCTTACAAACAATTCATCATTATGAATTACTGTTTTGTCACCTTCACGGCCAACATGACATCAAAACATGTCTCAGGCGAGACTATCGCTACCCATCTAATCTTGTTACCAAGAGTTCAAATTTTTAAGGCTGTGCAAAGGCTAAAAATAAACTTTCTACTAGTGATATTTTTCAAAGTTTATCGATATTCATACTATCAAGCTATAAAAATGAAAAAGATTTCTCAGGAAAAATTTTTTTCCGATCATTACTTTTTGAGATATGAGCGCCCTTAGTTTAAATTTTTGGGACAGAACATTCCAAGTTCGGTAAGAGATGAATCCATGAAGTTTGAAGGATGAATAGCATGAAGTTTCATGGTATTGTTGATCTAGTAA
Organism: Nilaparvata lugens; assembly: GCF_014356525.2. Lineage (NCBI taxonomy): Eukaryota > Metazoa > Arthropoda > Insecta > Hemiptera > Delphacidae > Nilaparvata > Nilaparvata lugens. Next base: position 170,907 of record NC_052512.1, on the reverse strand, counting down.
AACAAAAATTCTCTGTAAATATCAATTTTTGAGAAAGTTATTCAATTCACTAGAAATGACCAAAAATAACTTTCAGTTGGGTTATTTTCGGTCATTTTTGGTAAATTGAATAACTTTCTCAAACATTGATATTTTTAGAGAATTTTTGTTTTACTGGATCAACAATACCATGAAGAATCTATCCTCTAAATTTCATGGATTTATCTCTTACCGAACTTGGAATGTTCTGTCCCAAAAATTTAAACTTCAGGCGCTCATATCTCAAAAAAAAGTGATCGAAAAAAAATTTCCTGAGGAAAGTTTTTCACTTTGATAGCTTGATAGTATACAAAACGAAAAACTTTGAAGAATATCACCAGTAGAAAGTTTATTTTTAGCCTTTGCACAGCCTTAATATTAGACAGCGACAATTTATTCCACATACAAGTTTTAATGGATTACATATCGATGGCTAAACTCCAACAACACGTATCTCAAAAAATGCAATTTCTCAGGAGAGCAAAAAACGTTATATTTTTTTCTACTCCACAAGAACTGTAAAAACAAAATAGCATCGAATTAGAAAACATATTTGTCTGTTGAACTGAAACGTTATTTTGAATTTAATATTCTGTACATCTTATTTATTGTCATTTTTTTAAGATTCGTGTTTTTGAGCTAAAGTTTGTTTGAGATAAGTGGTGTTCATATTGATAAAGTCATTCAACCAGACTGTATTGCTGAGAATGGAAAACGTATTTTATTAACTGAACTATCCTATTGATTTGAATAAAAACATATTTCCTTAAATAAAGTAATCTAGTAACTCGAATGAAAAACATTTATTCAACTATGAAGTATTCTAAGTATCAAAATCAGCTTTTTTCCAGAAGTTGTACACTGTTGAAAGTTACTTTTTGTAAGAAAGAGAGTCATAGAAGTGGTGATAATCCTCTGGAATTACGTATTTCAACTCTTGTAGATGTTTCCATTTGGTGTAAGGGAGTGGAATCCTTTCTTTGAATAATTGTGATGGAATCTGTTCTTTTTTATTTAGTTCGGTCTTCTAGGCAGATCCACAAAGCTTCCACTGAAAGAGAGCTTAAATTGAATTTTCCCTTCTGGGAAATATTTGAAACAGCGAACATCAACAACACATGGGTCACCTTTTTTTCTTCCTGGACGAACTGAGTCATAATAGTGAATACTTGAATAATCCTTGAAAAAGTCATGCTTCAAGTATACAGCTTCATATGGAAATGGAGTTTGCCGGGCCTCCTTTGTGTATTTGACATACTCAAATGGCATGTACACATCTTTTCCTTTAATTTGTTTTTCAATCCTTGCATGTACTGAATCCCCCTCCATTTGGGTATGCCCCTTCACAAGATACTTTTGAGTCACCTTAACATTATTCTGGACAGCAAAATGGAGTAAAGCATTAGACACAAAATGGTTTCGATTTTGATTGGTGCAACCATCTGTGTATGCTGTCTGTGTATTCGGTCATTTTGTGTGTGCTATCTGTGTATTCTGTGTGTGCTTGGAGTTAAACAATGCTCTGTCAAATAATCTATCAAACAGGAGGCAAATGTGTGGCTGACAAATCTCCCTCAACCTCTGAGAACCAGTAACACTTGCAGTGTCTATTGGCTAAGTTGTACACTGTGTAGTTGTGTGAGTTCAATTTCATCTTATAATACATAGCACTAGCTTTTGTCATAGGCGTTAACTTAACAGATTCTACATCTGCTGTTGAACAATAAATTTCACCTTCAATTGCCTTCTGCTTGTCATTTTCTTTCTCAAACCGTGCCACATTTTTTTCATCAATGTGTGCATCATACTTCTCCTTTGAAACATTGCCTGCTCTG
>NC_052512.1:139054-161554 GCF_014356525.2 Nilaparvata lugens | reverse complement strand
GAATTACTCGTTGTTTCATCTTTCCTGAACCGTTAATATATCATGTTAAGACAAGCGTGAAGCTACGCAGTGAAGTAAGAATTGCAACAAAAAAGAACCTATTAATTCCTCTCAGTCTTCCTTTTTCATTATTATATACTTTCTCTTTCTTTGTAAGCTACAGTCTTCAACTTATCTAACTTCTCGAGGGTGTACTATCATAGATAAAAGAAAGCATAAGAAGAAATCCCATTTATGTTCAAAATTCCACTGTTAACTGAAGCCGATAGTCCTAGTAGTTCTTTCTCGTGTAGCAATGTGACGTAGGTAGTCTCTCATACTGTGCCGTTCGTACACTCTCACCCCAACAATGTCTATTATGACATAGACAGAAGTCGACAGTAATCGGCTTGAGTTAACAAGAAATCGGCTTAAAACCTGACACATGAACAACACATACCATGGGATATATTATTGTGCTTTTTTCCCCTATTGTACTACATATATCACATTATCCTTATCCACTCTATCACCATTCGTGATAGAAAAGCTCCGCCCCATCTATGCAAAGTTTGATTTTGGATTCCCAATTATCAAGCTTCAGAAAATTTCAAATGGAGAAGATTGAGCATGAAAATCTCCACAATAATAAATTGTTCAGTATCGTTTTCACCTAAAATTGAAAATAAGCTCGAAATTTGAGAAAAAGTTATTATTTCAATAATTGCAAAATGTTGGCAACTGTTGGTTCTTTTAAATCATTCACTATGAAGAGATAGCAGACCTCGTGTGTCTCCAGCGTTATTGCCCTGTCACCAGCTGGCTCAGATCTTTGAATAGTAGACTTGAGATGCGCGTAAACACTAGCGTCAGGTGATCAATTTTCATAACGGCAAGGAAAGTAGTTGTGTGAGTGCGTCACACCAGATTTTTCAAAATTGATAAGAACAATATGTAAACTTGTGGTACCCTTTTTCATTTTAAAAATACTAGTAGTTCTGTGAACAGTAGACCTCGCGTTCAATAACTTACATTGACCTGTTGTTATGTTTTTTCAAAAACTAATAAATAATTATCAATTAAAAATGTCTAGAAAAAATCCTAAATAAATATAGAGCTTTCTGTCCTATCGTACAGTGACGTGTCGTCCTGGAATGTGAGTGTGAGCGCTGGAATGTGAATGTGTAATAGTGTGATATTGAGAGGGTATTATTGTAGTTGTTTTTGTGTTTCTTATATTGTTTTTCAGGTTTTTGAACTGAAATGAAATTTGATTTTACTGTTTGTTGAACCCTGCGTTTTTAGTGTGAGAATTGACTCTGTCTTGTTGGAATTTGCTAACTTGTTGCCTAGTTGTCAAAATTAGAGCAATTTTCGTGCATTTTTCAAATGCAGTTTCAATTTCTTGTCGAAAAAGCTACTGTATTTGGGAATTGTAAGTACGACCATTGACCTTTTTGCAGCTTTGGCTTTTCCACTGGAAGTTGTGCTCAACGCTCGTGGAGGGGGAATAATTTTTAGTGAAAAGGCCACAGTTGGAATTGAGACGTAACTGGGAAAACATGTAACGGTGTGCGAGCCTCGGTCCTCTGAATGGGCCAATTTCCCATTCAGAGGGACAAATTGTTAAGTTTCCAGCTAGCAGTAATTTTCATCTAGATGAATAGGAAACAAAATTTTATATAGTTAGTAGGAGTAGAATCAGAAAATTATTTGTGCGTGTGAGTTCAAGTATAGTGAGTTTTATTGAAGCGTATGTGAGTGTTTCCGAAGAGTCCAAGTTTGAATATTGTTAGAATGGTGAGTGCCAAACTTTTGTTGTTTTTCTTATTAAGCTCAAAATTTAATTTCATAGAATGACCGAGGCCCAAATTTAAATGCAGCAAGTTAGCAGGTTCCCAAAATGTGTAGATTGGAATAATTGAATATATTTTTTGTGAATCAATTGCTGAATCACTTTGTTCTGTTTGAAAATTTGACATTTCACCTGACTATTAATTCATTCTACCTATTTGGAGTTCAATAAACCCGAAGTTGAATTTTATTAGTATTTTTCATTGAAGTTCCTGGCTCGTAGTTGCTAGTTGCTAAAATAGGTGACCATTAGTTAATGATGATAATCTGTGCATTTGAATGAACGAATCCACTAAAAGCTCCCAACCAATCAAGGATTCAAATAGAGATTTAATAGCATAATTTTGGTAAATATTATAGAAGAGGAGAAAAACCCCCCTCCGTTTACATTGATGCGCAGCGGTGGTATAGACTGCAAAAATGTCTATCAACCACATGTATTTTTATATATTTCATAATTTAATACTGTATTCCATACAAGTGAAGTGATTCTATGAACTGGCAATTTTCTATCCCATGACTCCTCAAGAAGGTCAAGTCATTACCAGGGTTCAATTCCTATAGGTTGTAGAGTATTTGAAATTTGGGTAGATAAAAATCCCTAACTGAAGTATTTAGGTCTGAGTAAAATAACTGGCTATATCGCCAAAGATAACAATAAAGATTAGATAGCATCAGCTTGTTCTGGCTAAACGGTACAAAAACCTAAAAAGGACTTGAAAGAATTGTTGCTAATAAAATATTATTATATAAAATATTTGGAAGATTGAGGTTAGGTATATCATTCAGTGATCGGCGACCTAACGATCGACCGAATCGAGCAACGTAGAATCTGACCAACCCCTGGCAGAGCCTATTGCAACAAAACGGTATGCAATTGAAAGAACACATGTACGTGGCTAACTATTAGGAAGCATGAAATAAATATTAGTATATAGAATATTAACTAGCATGTAGAGAGCATAATTAAAAAACCTAATAAAAATAATTGCGCAAGTAATATAGTATTAAAGGTATTTTATTAAGGAGTAAATGAATCAATACATTTCAGAAAATTCTATTGAATCAAAGAAGTATAAAATCTAGGCTATTAAAACATATTCATATGATCTTTAATTTTTGCAATATAATTTGCGATAGTTTGTTATAGCTCTAATTCACTAGATGAATTGCTCTACTTATTCCATCAGGTGCCGAATCTTGCACCCTGAGATAAAATATATATTCAATACAAAGAATCTACTAAGTACTAGAGAATTTAATATATATTTGGATTATTAGTTGCCAATTTATCAAGTTGATCTTAAAGAACCTATTTTTAATTGAATTGTCCAAGTCGACAAGTATTAGCAAGCTCATATCGCAGCTACATGCAAAAGGATGCATATGATTTTAAGATAAAGGCACATGGTAATGATTCGTGCCATAAATCTAGAGTATAAAGTTTAGCCTGTGATATTTTACTGATTTCATTATTGTTCTATTTTTATTATATATTATATTTTTATCGCTCTTTATATATTTTGCCTTGATCTATTTTTTGCATTATTTGTTAATATATGTATCAAATTGTTTATGGTGTGCAATTTATTTTAATTCCTCAACACTATAGTATAAGTATCATATTTATATATAATATTTATTTTTAATGAATTACAAGAGTTATAGGGGAAACTCATATCTGGGCTATAAAGATTTTTATGAGACTGAAATATTTATTTTTTAATGAATTACAAGAGTTATAGGGGAAACTCATATCTGGGCCTATAAAGATTTTTATGAGACTGAATCCTATTAAAAAACCACGACCTAATTTTATAATTATATCAAATATTTCATGCTCTACCGACTGATGCCAAGCAGGAGGCTACTTGCTATTTAAATATAAAGAATAACGTCACACCCTGAATTATTTATAAATTCCATGAAAATAGTCAATATTGACGACTCTTTGCCAAGAATATTAGATGATATTTTTCCTACCAAAACACGACCTCAAGGAGGAGAGGGAATAAAACACGGAAAATTCAAGTTGAAATTGTGAAGCATTGAATCCAATCCGAGCTTGTACATCGCTCGCTATTTGCTACAAATCTGGTCTTGTCTCCTCACCTCACTTTTTCGAAATTCTTCAATTCGAGAGACGAGACATCAGACTGCATTATCTAATAAGCCGATTCCGTCTTCAGATGAAAAGAAGGAGGATAAGATGAGACCTCAAGAGTGCGTTCAGTTATAGGGAGCTGACTAAACGAATCGAGAAATGGTGTTCTTATCTTAGTATTTCCAGTTTATCACTCTCAGGCCCGGTTGCACAAATCTGTTTAATTTTAAGCGTGATTAATTCCATGAGAACCAATCAGAGAAGTGTTCGTTTCTTCTAAAATTTGATTCCTTTTCCATGAGTGGACAAAACTTTAGATTTGAACTTTACCTTTCTGTATAGAACATTGCAATCTAACCTCTATTTCTGCATTTTTTGCATCACCCATCGTAGCTTCAAATTATTGTAAACTTCAGTCTTTAGGTTATGATTCATCAATACTGAAATACTCAGTCTGAAGAAAACTGAATAAATAGATAATGAAACTACTCTCGAAGAATCCTCAACGCTGAAACTAGAGTTGAATTTTGTCATGAATAATTAAACTACTCTCAAAAAGTCCTCAACGCTTGTGCCGGGCACCTCTTTAATTCAGTTTTAATTCAGCCTTTTCCCAAGTTATAATAGTAAATTTAATACGCAATAGACTAGAGCCATTATTGTAAGTGAGTTAGCGAAATAAATTATTTTCTCTCTCTATTATGAACGGCCATGACTTCGAGTTTCCCATGATAGATATTTAAAATTGTGGCTCCGAGTCGTCGAGGAATGTAGATTATGGAATTATCTCTAAAACTTAGCCTTCTTGTCGCGACATAAAATGCGATAAGTTGGAAAACAGCAAGCATTGAAATTATAACAAACTACCGATTTTGCAGTTACTATTTGGTCCAAAGGCTGTAGAAGCCACGCGACGATTGGTCAAATTGATTCCATTCGCCCAATAGGAGACCTGTTTCTAAAACAGTAGTGGGGATTCCCCAGTCGAGACCAGATTACGTTCCGGAGGACACTTTGCTAGGAGCACTACGAGAGTAAAGATGTAGTCACTATGTTTCCCCTTTTGGGCAGGTTTATAAGTTTATTTCAGTAGTTAATGTAGGAGCTAGTTTTATTTTTTATTAATGTTTAAATTACTAGTAGTGCCATGTCCTGAAAGGTTTAATTGTGTTTCTTCATCATGTACGAATAATTGTTTCTTCAAATAACCGCTAAGGTACGTAAAATAAGGTTAAAATATAATTTAGGGAATTTAATTGATTGAAACTTCCATAAGAGTATTGAATTAATTAAGCCTGTTATTTTTCAAGTTAATAATATTGATTGAGAATAATCCTTTTGATTTTATTAGTGATGGAAGATAATTATAATTTTTTTTTCTACAGAAGTATAGAAAGTTATCAGTTACGTTACATTTGAGTTATTGTTTCTGGAGATATATTATCGTAGAGTATTGCTGAAAGTCAGGAAGATAGCCTTTAAATTGAATGAAATTTTTAAGATTATGTTCATATTGAGTTTATGACATTTTATAATTTTATATTTTTCAGACTCTGTTTTCTTATGCCATTAAAAGGCTCTCGAATAATTTAGTAAATTTTTATGATAGAAATCTTAATAGACAAAGAAGAGTTTTTCTTTTCCAGGAAATTAATGTTAATGAATGTTCAAATTTTAATCAATTTAATATTTTTTCTATGTGTCTACTATTTTATTTAATTAAAGGTAAATCAAATCATAAACTCTGGAATGTTCATTTTTAATTAAGGTTCTGAGCAGTTTTGGGCAAATGCCCGTTATTTACACTTGGATTGCGTCCTAAAGTTCATAAATAATAAATAGAATAAATGTTGGCTAGCGCACAAGTTTCCAACAATACTAGCCGAGCTACTATATGAAAAATTATATTTGATTTTGCAAACCAAACGAAAAATATCATAAAGTTAACATCATAATTAATGAAGTATTCATTTTTCTAAAAGCATTATATTAATTTATTACGAGTGTTTTCATAAAGTTGCATTGTAGATTAATGACACTCTGGCAAGTAAATTTGTTTTAAATCTGTTAAATTTTGAGAAGGAATCAGAACGTCAAGATAAAATCTAAATTAAATAACAGAATAAACTCCTGTTTTAGCTTTTGATGAATTGTAGGAAGAGTTAGAAATTAATGCTGTAATACATTTATTTACAGCGGTTCATGTGTGTTCCCAAACCAACTTCTTGTACTACCACCCCTTTGGTTCCGCAACTTTATGTAGCACCGCTTCAAGACACCCGTTCAGACGACAGGTCTAGGGACGTAAGAGGACGTCGCCGTCAAGCCAAATTCAACCGGTAAAAGCTCACCGCCAAAAACAAGGTACTGTAACCCCGACGATAAAGCAACGTAAAGACCAACGAAAGTGCAGTGTAGTGAAACAAAGGTTCATTCGGAATGTCAATCAAGTGGGGATTCAAAATTATTATGAAATGGGTTATATGTTACTATCGACGAAACTTGGGTTCAACGGGCTTTTTTCCTTGAGTAATTTCATGTTGAAGTTATTATTTTGTTATTTGATGACTGATATTGTTTGGTTTTGTGACGTATTGCTATCTAAACGGGGATAGTAAGCGCCCCCGATCAGATGAAGAATGTCAACAAAGTAACATGAATTGTTGTTTCTGTTGTTGCGATTTTAGTTGTTGCCAATGTTTATTGAAACTGTTTGTATTTTTCAATTATTTCAATTGTAGTGATTTTCTATAGTATAACCTATTAAATCAGGCATGGCAAGATTATTGAAGTTTTCTTGACTCTAGCCCGTTCACCTGCATGAATTAGGTATAGACTCAGGTATTTTCTAGATGTCGGCCTATTTCTAAATTCAATTTTATTCAAAATTGCTTATCTATCATCTTTTAAAAAGTGGATGCACACAACTGCGCCGACTCTGCTGTCTAGAGATATTTAAATCTCTGGAATTCAATTTTCTAAAAAATTAAATTTTCATAACTTACTCTAATAATACTAGATCAATTTTTCTGAGTCTATACTTAATAATTCATTCTGTGAACGTGTTAACTGTCAATATTTTGGGTTTGGAGTTGAATGAATAATTTATTGTTGCTACTCCAATTTTCTGAAGTTTAAATAATTGTAGATGAAACAGGAAGTTATTCAGTTATGTTAAACCATTAAAATGATAATCTTTTGAAGTGCTTAAGATAAAGTCAAGTATCATTGATGCTTAAGTTGAAAGTATTCTGAAACTTCATATTGAAATTGATCATTGATATTGAAAGGTTTAACGTTAGAATAAAAATGAGTAGAAGAAACTAGGACATGTGAGAAAAAAACTGATTCTAAGTGCTGAATAAATTTTTTGTATTCTGTAATTCCGTGAATGATGATAGAAATTATTGTAATGTCAACGTACGTATTCTGGTCTCACGCATCGGGTACTTGAGTATCATCATAGTATAGTAGAAGGGAAAGTGAATATTGAGAGATTTTAGTTTAAAACCTGAATAATAATTATTAGTTGGAGAATTAGAAAACGTGAAACTGATTCCAAATTAATGTTAAATTTGTGATAAGGTTAATCTTTTGTAAGTTTGTGGCGAAGGGATTGAAATCGTAACACTATGGCTTCCAGCCCGCGTTCCCCGGCCATCAGCCCGTTAAGGTTAATTTTTGGGATGTCAAAGAGGACATAGAAAAAAATTTCGATCTTGGTCTTTTGTATTCGCGTAGTATCAATCCAAACTATCTGCTAAAAGGGGAATTACTTTTCGAACTCAATTCATTCGGTTGGTCTAGTAATGTTGATTGTGATGTCGCTAATTTGAGACAACAATACCGTCAAATACGCGGTGAGGGTAGTGGTAGAATTCATCGCGCGGTGTATGATGAAGACAGGTCCCGACTCGAATTAAAGAGTATCAATGAAATTACTGCTAAAATTGATGAGTGGTTACCTCAACTGAAAACTGGTTCCGATGCTGAAAAGAAAGAATCGTTCAATCGAATAGTGAACCAATTCTTACACGTATTGAATAGAATTATTCACCTGTCTCATTATGCTCAGGAGAGGTCTGATTCCGAACTGATTAACGAAATCCAGAAACGCCTTGCAACCCTGGAGGCGGCTTACCCCGTTATGTTGCAAGTACAAAAGGAGGTCAAAAGTCGCGCCCCGTCCCCAGCTCCGGTAGTATTCACCACCACTGTCTTAAGTCCATCGCTTGTAGGAAAAGTAGAGGTCCCCGCCCCACCACCAGTTTTCTATGAACACGGCGACACAGAGCACATTCCACCTGCATTGGTTATCGCACCGAAAGAAACTCAAACTTTTGATTCATGCTTGGGACTGAACCCTAACAGTATACGCATTGAATGCCCCCGTCAATTTGTTCCGATTAGGCAATCAGTCAGTAATATCACGTCTACTAGGGCGCTACCTCAAAGTGTACCTCAATCAGGTTATACACCGGTGTTCAATACGATTTATAATCGTCTCCCTAACCCGATCGAACATTTATTGCGTGATTTGCCACACACTGATGGTTTAGTCGTGGACAAATTGTTGAAATTCATCGCTCTGTCATTAAAATTTCAACTCAGTTCGATTTGCCGGATGTACAATTGTTCCAGATCCTTCAACCTTTCTCTCTAGGACCTCTAGCCGATCGCATAAATTTTGCTATTATTCTAATTATACATTTGATCAGTTTCATGCTGAGGTCTAAAATATTTGTGTCCGCAAAGATTATTGGCCGTCATTGAAAGGGAGGAATTCTACCGACTCCAGAGAACAGGCGAACCGTTGTCCGCCTACATAGTATCAATTAAAGAGGCCGCGAAATTATTACGTTTAAATTAATCGAATGTAAATTGTGAATACCATTTGTTCGGGACTTAATCCTGCCGAAAGATCCAGACTTATCTTCCATAGTCGTCCTCAGACATATAAAGAATTGATTGATATGAGCGTACAAGCTCTCAAAACTTGAGTTTCGCCGATGAAGAAAGAAACCGAGTTGAACGGCCTAGGAACGATAATTATAGGTCAGGTCCTAACCCGCCTAGTAGGAGTAATGAACAACTTGAACAAAGGTGTTTCTATTGTAAGAAAGTTGGTCATATTGCTCGATTCTGTCATTCTAATCCCAACAACTCACGTTTTCGAAATAACAATAATGCCCAAGGTCAAACACAAGTTTCCTTTACTAAGCGTGACAATGAGGTGAAATGTTATACTTGTAATAAGATCGGTCATTATTCGCGCGATTGTAGAAACCGGAAAATATGACTAGGACAAACAAAAGAAAAACGTACCGCTTCCATGATAGTTAACCAGTCTGACAAAATTCCACCTATTCGCCTCAGTGTTATATCCAACGGGCTAGACGACATGGTGTTAAGAAAAGCACTAAGAAAAGGGTTAGTAGGTCAAGAAAAAAAAGACACCCTTCCCACGGAAAGATTAGAGGTTTGTGCAATAATGTAATTCCTTTTATTTCCTGTTATTTAGGGTCTCCTAAAATACGGTCTGTTGCTTTAATTGATTCTGGAGCCATACGCTCGATTATTTCAAGAAAGGTTTATGATAACCTAGTGTCGAAAATTCCAAATCTCATTACTCAGAAAGAAAACATTAGTTGTACAACTGCCAACAACACGCAGCTATTGCTTCATGAGTCGGTAATACTAAAAATCAAGGTAGAAAATTTCAGCTGGTATTTCAATTCTTCATTACCAATGATGTACCTTTTCCAATGATTTTAGGTTGTGATTTCATAAGTTATTCCAAATTAATACTTGACTTGTTTAATAGAAGATATTTCTTTGGTTTCAAACCCAATTACAAATTCAAATTCGAAGAAGATTGGAAAGCAAAGTGCTCTGAACCTGTAAACTCTATCGCCGTGACAGAAGTTGCTGATAACTTATCGCATCTTGAACAATCCCTTGGAAGGAGTTCTTAATGAATTAAAGATGTGTTATCCAAAAATTAGGCAAAACTAATCTTACAGAATACAAGATTCGGTTAACTTCCACCGAACCCGTAAGAAGACCCCCATATCAATTAAATCCAATGAAGATGGAAATTGTTGAAGAAAATTAAGAAGATGTTAGCTGAGGGTGTTATTGAGCCAGGGATCTCAATTATTCATCCCCTGTTTCCTAGTAAGTAAATCCAGTAAAGACAATTTGAATAGTGATTCATGGCGACTTGTCGTTGATTATCGTTTCTTAAACAAAAAGGTGTCGTTAGATTCAGTCCCATTACCAAACATCGAAAATTGCTTCCACTTTTTCAATGGTGCTAAATACTTCTCAGTACTGGATTTGAATCAAGCGTATTATCAAATCCCCCTTGCTAAAGAAAGTAGACACTAACTACGTTTTGTACTATGCGAAATACTTATCAATTCAAGCGTATTCCGTTCGGGCTGGCTACCGGTGCACAAGCACTTTCTTCGGTATTAGACCGACTGTTTGGAGATGTGAAATATAAGTTTGTTTTTCATTATTTGGACGATATAGTTATCTACTCTAAAGATTTTGATTCACACCTGGCACATATGAGGCCGTACTGCTCCGCTTACGTGAAGCTGGTTTCACCGTCAATCCGGAAAAGGCTCTATTTGCAAAAAAACAGATTTCGTTTTTGGGTCACTGATCAACCAAGATGGTATTTCTATTGATCCTTCTCGCACCAAGAATATTCGTGAATTTCCTACTCCCAAAAATCAAAAAGCTATCGCTCGTTTCATCGGGATGGTGGGCTACTTTCATAAATTTATCCCTAGATACGCTGAGATCGCCACACCGCTCAATGATCTTCGAAAAAAAAATTGTAAATTTATTTGGGATGAAACTCATGAGCAAGCCTTTCAAGGGTTGAAAAAGGCCATATCTTGTCCTCCTATTTTGAAGACGGCCGATTTCTCTAAGCAATTGTTCTCCAAACGGATGCCTCTTCAACGGCCATATCTGCTGTACTTTCTCAGGAATTTGACGGTATTTTTCACCCTATTGCTTATGCCTCAAAGAAACTGAGTCAACAGGAGTGCAAATATTCAACCTACGAGCTTGAATGTCTAGCGGCGATTTACGGGATGGAAAAATTTAGATTGTACCTTCAACATTCCAAATTTAAATTATTGACTGATAATTCTGCTCTAACTTGGATGCTCAATAACCCCAAAAATACGGGAAGAATTGGCAGATGGATTTTGAAATTGTTAACCTACCAATTCGAAGTCACCCACATACCCGGGCGATTAAATGTAGTGGCCGATTGCCTTTCAAGAATGTATCAGGATGAAACTAGTACCGAAGAAACTCCAGAAAGTTCAAAATTTGAAGTCGAACCTTTGTTTAGTATGGTGAATTCGTTGAAGTTGTCTGATTTCCCTCTAGTCTTCACCGATATTGAGTTCATCAAGACAATGACCCCTTTTGTAAGATATTCTCGAAAAAATTGATAAGAATGAAGAACAATTCCCGTACAGTTTACGGAAAGGTGTTCTAGTTACTGAAGTTAGGACTAGCGATCAGCTGAAGATAGTAGTTCCTTGAATTCTCATCCCCCTTGTATTCAAGTATTATCATGAGACCTCCATTGGTGGACACTTGGGCCTTGCAAAGACCACACATAAGATTCTAGAACATTTTTATTGGCCCGGACTTAGAAAGGATATTGCCCAACTTGTAAAGTCATGTGATATTTGTGGACGTAGTAAACCTTCCACTAAACAAAATTATGGTTTTCTTGCTTCTAGAGTTGACAATGAACCATTAGCTCGTTTCTATTGTGATTTAGTAGGCCCGTTAGTCAAAACTACTGAGGGATATACTCAGATTCTATCTTGCGTTGATTCGTTTACTAAGTTTTGTTGGTTAATACCACTTAGAAAAGGAATACTGCAGCCGTAATTAGAGCACTGAAATCAATCTTTGTTAATTTTTCTGTGCCTAGAAGACTGGTGACAGATAATGCGACCATCTTCACTTCGACGTTGTTTAGAAATTTTCGTTTCCAATTAGGAATCCAACATATCACAACGCCCCCTTATTACCCCTGCCCCAATGTAGCTGAACGCGTGAACCGAAACTTGAAAAGCGCTCTGATTGCTTTTCACGCAGAATCGCAAACCAGATGGCATGACTGCCTAAGCTGGCTGCCATTGGCCTTCAACCTGGCTTCACATGATAGCACAGGGTGTACCCCTTTTTCACTTATGTTTAGGTATAGTCCCAATCACCCATTGCTTAATGCATGGAAGTTGGATGAGATTTTCCCCGAACGACTAAATTCGGGAACAGTTCAGATTTGGAGGAAGGCTCGAAATAATCTACTTCGAGCACATACGAGAGTGAAGGAGAGGTATGATCGGCGTCGTGTCGATGTACCTTTCAAAACGGGTGATTTGGTATTATTACAAGCACATGTACAATCCAGCGCCGTTAATAAGATTTCTAGCAAACTCAGTTACAGGTGGAAGGGACCGTTCGTTATTAAGGACTGGTTTTCTCCGGTTACCGTATCGTTACACGACCCCGCCACCCAAAATTTTGTACAAAAAGCTCATGTCTCTCAAATAAAAATGTTCAACGGTTGACAAACCACCATAAACAGCAATTTGAAAGATGACTACTTGAGTTATGTTGAAAAAGATCCGACCAGGATATGATCAGTCTATTGAAGGCAAGATTTTTTGTCGTGAGTTATAATTGGATAAGTTTTTGTGAGTATGGCGCCACTCTATAGCCTGTCTCTATACACTCAACGAGATGATTCCTAATGAATGAGAAGGAGAAAAGAGAAAAAAGAGTTGTGATAAAGATATTTACCGTATTTGTTATAAGGATTCATTACGGGTTCATGAAGGGTTTAGTCAAAGATTTTGTTACGTGACAATATAATGTATATAGAAGAAATTCCGGAATGTAAATAACTTGCGCAACTAGATTAGTCATTAAATTATGTTATTAACTTCGTAATATTAAATATATTTAGGTAGGTGAATTAGGTTTAATTTTATTTCATTGATCGGCTGCATACTCGTGGTAAATGATTGTACAGTTTTCCCACGGTAGTAGATAATTGATTGTTTGGTAAATCGGGTGATGATCAATTTTTGAAGTCAACAGTCATAATACTATGTATGTAAATGATGTCTCTAATAATAATAATAATAATAATAAGTTATTTAGCATAAGACGATTTATCATAATATCTATACTATACCCATTTTCAATAGCTTAATACTCATCCATTCATAGTTAAGAATTATACATTCACATAGTTAGGAGTTAGTACATATAGATAATATATATTCCATTCATAAAATAATAAGAATAATGTCTAAGGCCTCATATTTTATATTCTATTCGCTTTATATTTCATATTATTTTGTTGATATCCCTATTCTTTATTAGTTTACCTTCCATGATTAATACAATTATAATCTTATCATAGGTGTATTCAGTTTAACTGCTTCCGTTTTAGTTCACTTAATATAATTCAGTGATAGAGATTTCCTGCTGGAATACAATAATGGATAGAAATTTTCATAGCTACGGAATGTACATCAAGCGTGTGTCATTGCTCTCCGATGGCTCGCTAGCGTTGCAGTTTCAACCATTATTATCTTTGAATCGTAGTCGATGTAGAATAGTATTGCCTATTGAATTGCTTTATATTGTTAAAAATATGTTGCACTCTCAACTCTATAGTAATGATAGTTAGATTTCAATACATTCAGCAGAGTGAAAAGTTTCATCCTTTACTATTATGATCAACGTACTCTATATTTTACAACAGCAGAGTAACATAGAACCAATTAAAACTATGATGTCTTTTAAACGTTTTCCCTTGTTAGAGTTTGCCAAGAAAATAACCAGGGACTCAATAAAGTGATTGAAGTATTCAAGATTATTATACTCGGTCCGTCTTTAGTACCTACTTAAAAGGTGGACACGCCATATTGTTTTGTCCTGACTCTTGCCACAGTTTTAAAGACTCTTGCCACAAATCTCAATTAGTTATACATTTTGCTGAATTTCGGAATGATTAAAGAGATTTCTTTTGAAGAGGGCCCGCTTCAAATTGGATCCTACTATCAATCCAGAAATTCGACTCTCCAAATCATACAGAATGCCTCTATGGTAACATATCCTGATTAGATTTCTTTTTGCGTGTTTCACACCGGAAGGAAGGGGAGTGTGCCGGGCACTCTCTTTAATTCAGGCCTTTTCCCAAGTTATAATAGTAAATTTAATACGCAATAGACTAGAGCCATTATTGTAAGTGAGTTAGCGAAATAAATTATTTTCTCTCTCTATTATGAACGGCCATGACTTCGAGTTTCCCATGATAGATATTTGAAAATTGTGGCTCCGAGTCGTCGAGGAATGTAGATTATGGAATTATCTCTAAAACTTAGCCTTCTTGTCGCGACATAAAATGCGATAAGTTGGAAAACAGCAAGCATTGAAATTATAACAAACTACCGATTTTGCAGTTACTATTTGGTCCAAAGGCTGTAGAAGCCACGCGACGATTGGTCAAATTGATTCCATTCGCCCAATAGGAGACCTGTTTCTAAAAACAGTAGTGGGGATTCCCCAGTCGAGAGACCAGATTACGTTCCGGAGGACACTTTGCTAGGAGCACTACGAGAGTAAAGATGTAGTCACTATGTTTCCCCCTTTTTGGGCAGGTTTATAAGTTTATTTCAGTAGTTAATGTAGGAGCTAGTTTTATTTTTTATTAATGTTTAAATTTACTAGTAGTGCCATGTCCTGAAAGGTTTAATTGTGTTTCTTCATCATGTACGAATAATTGTTTCTTCAAATAACCGCTAAGGTACGTAAAATAAGGTTAAAATATAATTTAGGGAATTTAATTGATTGAAACTTCCATAAGAGTATTGAATTAATTAAGCCTGTTATTTTTCAAGTTAATAATATTGATAGAGAATAATCCTTTTGATTTTATTAGTGATAGAAGATAATTATAATTTTTTTTTCTACAGAAGTATAGAAAGTTATCAGTTACGTTACATTTGAGTTATTGTTTCTGGAGATATATTATCGTAGAGTATTGCTGAAAGTCAGGAAGATAGCCTTTAAATTGGAATGAAATTTTTAAGATTATGTTCATATTGAGTTTATGACATTTTATAATTTTATATTTTTCAGACTCTGTTTTCTTATGCCATTAAAAGGCTTTCGAATAATTTAGTAATTTTTATGATAGAAATCTTAATAGACAAAGAAGAAAGTTTTTCTTTTCCAGGAAATTAATGTTAATGAATGTTCAAATTTTAATACAATTTAAATTATTTTCTATGTGTCTACTAATTTTATTTAATTAAAGGTAAATCAAATCATAAACTCTGGAATGTTCATTTTTAATTAAGGTTCTGAGCAGTTTTGGGCAAATGCCCGTTATTTACACTTGGATTGCGTCCTAAAGTTCATAAATAATAAATAAAATAAATGTTGGCTAGCGCACAAGTTTCCAACAATATTAGCCGAGCTACTATATGAAAAATTATATTGATTTTGCAAACCAAACGAAAAATATCATAAAAGTTAACATCATAATTAATGAAGTATTCATTTTTCTAAAAGCATTATATTAATTTATTACGAGTGTTTTCATAAAGTTGCATTGTAGATTAATGACACTCTGGCAAGTAAATTTGTTTTAAATCTATTAAATTTTGAGAAGGAAATCAGAACGTCAAGATAAAATCTAAATTAAATAACAGAATAAACTCCTGTTTTAGCTTTTGATGAATTGTAGGAAGAGTTAGAAATTAATGCTGTAATACATTTATTTACAGCGGTTCATGTGTGTTCCCAAACCAACTTCTTGTACTACCACCCCTTTGGTTCCGCAACTTTATGTAACACCGCTTCAAGACACCCGTTCAGACGACAGGTCTAGGGACGTAAGAGGACGTCGCCGTCAAGCCAAATTCAACCGGTAAAAGCTCACCGCCAAAAACAAGGTACTGTAACCCCGACGATAAAGCAACGTACAGACCAACGAAAGTGCAGTGTAGTGAAACAAAGGTTCATTCGAGAATGTCAATCAAAAGTGGGGATTCAAAATTATTATGAAATGGGTTATACGGGTTACTATCGACGAAACTTGGGTTCAACGGGCTTTTCTTTCTTGAGTAATTTCATGTTGAAGTTAATTATTTGTTATTTGATGACTGATATTGTTTGGTTTTGTGACGTATTGCTATCTAAACGGGGATAGTAATGCGCCCCCGAATCAGATGAAGAATGTCAACAAAGTAACATGAAATTGTTGTTTCTGTTGTTCGATTTTAGTTGCCAATGTTTATTGAAACTGTTTGTATTTTTCAATTATTTCAAATTGTAGTGATTTTCTATAGTATAAACCTATTAAATCAGGCATGGCAAGATTAATTGAAGTTTTCTTGACTCTAGCCCGTTCACCTGCATGAATTAGGTATAGACTCAGGAATATTTTCTACCCTCTTCTCTCTTCTTTCTCCACTATTCTTCATCCGTAACTCTTCCACGCCTGTTTTCCTTCCACGGTTCTCCATCCATCCCTCATCGGTCTCTCTCTCATTCTCTTCTTCTATATGAAATTTAATCTCAAACTCTCTATCCTTCCGTCACTCTTCCACGCCTGTTTCTCCTTCCCCGGTTCTCCATATCTCATCGGTCTCTCTCTCATTCTCTCCTTCTCTATGAAATTCGATCTCGAACTCTCTATCCTTCTCTCTCACTTTGTATTTCTTGATCTCATAAAGACTCCGCGGTAGTATCTCCTTTGAGAAATGGAGCACCCTCTTAGTTTCTCTTAGTTCTACTTTTTTATTTGATCAAGAGCTTGAAGTCAGTTTTGATTAAATTTGTTAGGTATATTCTTTTACATGGAGCTAGCTATCTATCTTCATCAAAAAGTGCACTCCCGTCATCGTGATCGTAATAATCATCATTGGTGGTAGTTTCAGGACAAGAGCATGAAATTAAATAACCGGGAAAGTAAATCCGGGACCTGTGT
The DNA here is from genome assembly GCF_014356525.2 of Nilaparvata lugens. NCBI lineage: Eukaryota > Metazoa > Arthropoda > Insecta > Hemiptera > Delphacidae > Nilaparvata > Nilaparvata lugens. Next base: position 144,560 of record NC_052512.1, on the reverse strand, counting down.
AGCTCTGCCTATTGGCGGAGGGCCACTAGACTACAATACTACCCGTTCAAAAACATCCAGCATTTTTTAAAATGTATCTCTCCATAAGCAATAGATGCTCTTTTGTATCTTCTCGAAAGCAACGTGTTGCATCCGAAAAGATACACGAGGAGCTTCAATGTATCTTACCATAAGCAGCAGATACTCTCTTGTATCTTCTCGAAGGCAATTTGTTGCATCCGAAAAGATACACAAGGAGTTTTAATGTATCTTACCATAAGCAGCAGATGCTCTCTTGTATCTTCTCGAAGGCAATTTGTTGCTCTTTTGTATCTTCCCACAAGCAACGTGTTGCAATCGAAAAGATACACAAGGAGCTTCAATGTATTCTACCTTGAGCAGCAGATGCTCTCTTGTATCTTATCGAAAGCAACGTGTTTCATCCGAAAAGATTCACAAGGAACTTTTTGGAGTAACATCCTTCTAGCACAACACAGCCTATCAGTTGACATTCGCTCAACAAGTTCTTTCTATTATTGGAATATTTTTATTCATATTGGAATCCATTATTCGCTCGCCATATCCGTCTAACCAGGGGGCTCCGCCTCCTGGACCCCCGACTGGATCGTCCAAAAATGAGTTCAACGGGCTCGCTTCGCTCGCCTGCATTTTTCATTTGAGCATGCTTCATTCCATCAGAAGGTCAAAGTACTGAGAAAACGAAGAAGAGCTGAGAAAAACGTTGGGGAAACGCTGATTTTGGGCGTATCTTCGATGTAATATTAAAGTCACCTCATTACAAAATTTTTAAACCCTAGCTAAACCTCTGTACCAAATTTGAACATTTTCTGTCTATTAGATGATGAAATAACAGAGAAAACGCAAAAAAATGCTAATTTTGGGTGTATCTTTGGCGTTATTTTAAATTCCTTCTAACACAACATTATTACACCCTAGCATAGCTTCTATACTAAATTTGAACAATTTCAGTTCATTTGTTTTCGATAAATCTGAGAAAAAGCAATAAAACGCTGGAGTAACGCTGATTTTGAGTGTATCTTTGGCGTTATTGCAAATTCCTTCCAACACATTATTACACCCTAGCTAAGCTTCTGTACTAAATTTGAACATTTTCTGTTCATTTGTTCTCGATAAATCTGAGAAAAAGCAAAAAAAAAAAAAACACCAATTTTGGGCGTACCTTTGACGTTATTGCAAATTCCTTCCAACACAACATTATTACACCCTAGCTGAGCTTCTGTACTAAATTTGAACATTTTCTGTTCATCTTTGTTTTCGATAAAGCTGAGAAAACGCTGGAAAAACGAAGATTTTGGGCGTATCTTTGGCGTTATTGCAAATTCCTTCCAACACATTATTACACCCTAGCTGAGCTTCTGTACTAAATTTGAACATTTTCTGTTCAACTTTGTTTTCGATAAAGCTGAGAAAACGCTGGAAAAACGCAGATTTTGGGCGTATCTTTGGCGTTATTGCAAATTCCTTCCAACACATTATTACACCCTAGCTGAGCTTCTGTACTAAATTTGAAAATTTTCTGTTCATTTGTTCTCGATAAATCTGAGAAAAAGCAAAAAAAAAACACTAATTTTGGGCGTACCTTTGACGTTATTGCAAATTCCTTCCAACACAACATTATTACACCCTAGCTGAGCTTCTGTACTAAATTTGATCATTTTCTGTTCATCTTTGTTTTCGATAAAGCTGAGAAAACGCTGGAAAAACGCAGATTTTGGGCTTATCTTTGGAAATTTTTCCAAATCCGTTCTTAGTGCGCCTCTAAAGGGCAAACTGAACATACCTACCAAATTTGAACGTTTTTGGTCCTGTAAATTTTTAGTTCTGCGAGTGAGTGAGTGTGTGAGTCAGTGCCATTTCGTTATATATATATATATATATATATATATATATATATATATATATATATATATATATATACTCGATAATGAAATCAAGTATACATAGGACAACGATCAAAAGCACACAATCATTATTCAGTTTTCAAATTTAGCCCATCGAGAATTGTTGAAGCCGCAGCAATTGGGGCATGGTCGCATTTGAAATTCAAATTCTCCCGCCAAAGTTGAGGAGAGAATAAAAAACGATGGATTCAATCTCATTACGGGACGAGAGAGAGAATGTATTGTCAATTCGGAAATTGAATAATTCAATATTTTGCAAGTTGTAGGATGAATGGGCACTATGTTGAGGTGTGGAAATTAGTAGTGTGGTGTGGATAATTGAGATGACAGCAATCATGGTCATGCATGGTTTGAAAGACAATTATTTCGCAAATTACTTGAGTTGTCAAATTGATTGATTTCCCTTCCACTGCAAAATTAATGAATTTTTATCGATGGCTATTAGTCTGATTGTACGCGGCACGTAACTTTGAACATTTTCTGTTTATCTTTGTTTTCGATAAAGCTGAGAAAACGCTGGAAAAACGCAGATTTTGGGCGTATCTTTGGCGTTATTGCAAATTCCTTCCAACACATTATTACACCCTAGCTGAGCTTCTGTACTAAATTTGAAAATTTTCTGTTCATTTGTTCTCGATAAATCTGAGAAAACGCTGGAAAAACGAAGATTTTGGGCGTATCTTTGGCGTTATTGCAAATTCCTTCCAACACATTATTACACCCTAGCTAAGCTTTTGTACTAAATTTGAACATTTTCTGTTCATTTGTTCTCGATAAATCTGAGAAAACGCTGGAAAAACGCAGATTTTGGGCGTATCTTTAGCGTTATTGCAAATTCCTTCCAACACAACATTATTACACCCTAGCTGAGCTTCTGTACTAAATTTGAACATTTTCTGTTCATCTTTGTTTTCGATAAAGCTGTGAAAACGCTGGAAAAACGCAGATTTTGGGCTTATATTTGGAAATTTTTTCAAATCCGTTCTTAGTGCGCCTCTAAAGGGCAAACTGAACATACCTACCAAATTTGAACGTTTTTGGTCCTGTCAATTTTTAGTTCTGCGAGTGAGTGAGTGTGTGAGTCAGTGCCATTTCGCTTTTATATATATATATATATATATATATATATATATATATATATATATATATAGATCTGTATAAGGCCGTTTGGAGCCACGGCCGTTTGAAGCCGTATATATTTATATACCCGATAATGAAATCAAGTATACATAGGACAACGATCAAAAGCACACAATCATTATTCAGTTTTCAAATTTGGCCCATCGAGAATTGTTGGTGCCGCAGCAATTGGTGCATGGTCGCATTTGAAATTCAAATTCTCCCGCCAAAGTTGAGGGGAGAATAAAAAACGATTGATTAAATCTCATTACGGGACGAGAGAGAGAAAGTATTGTCAATTCGGAAATTGAATAATTCAATATTTTGCAAATTGTGAGATGAATGGGCACTATGTTGAGGTGTGGAAATTACTAGAAGAGTGGTGTGGATAATTGAGATGACAGCAATCATGGTCATTCGTTTGAAAGACAATTATTTCGCAAATCACTTGAGTTGTCAACATGATTGATTTCCCTTCCACTGCAAATTTAATGAATTTCTATCGATGGCTATTAGTCTGGCTATTAGTACGCGGCACGTAACTTTGAAACGCTAGGTATGATTCGTTAGGTGATATTTACGGCTTTGCAAAAACATCAGGCTACAAAACTCACTTGTAGGAAGCTCCGTACACACAGAGATTATTCAGGAATGAGAGAGTTGCAACGTATCACCAACAATAGGAAGAGCATATTGAACGAATGTCAGCTGATAGGCTGTGTTGTGCTGAAAGGACGAAACTCCAAAAAGCTCCTAGTTTATCAAGTTGCTTCTGAGAAGATACATAAGTGCATCTGTTGCTAATGGAAAGCTGCAATGAAGCTCATCATGTATCTTTCCGGGTGCAACACGTTGCTTTCGAGAAGATACACAAGAGCATCTTCTGCTTATGGAAAGATGCATTGAAGCTCATTATGTATCTTTTCGGATGCAACACGTTGCTTTCGAGAAGATACAAAAGAGCATCTTCTGCTAATGGAAAGATGCATTGAAGCTCAATATGTATCTTTTTGGATGCAACACGTTGCTTTCGAGAAGATACAAAAGAGCATCTTCTGCTCATGGAAAGATGCATTGAAGCTCAATATATATCTTATCGGATGCAAGACGTTGCTTTCGAGAAGATACGAAAGAGCATCTTCTGCTTCTGGAAAGATGCATTGAAGCTCCTTATGTATCTTTTCGGATGCAACACGTTGCTTGGTTAGAGAAGATACAAAAGAGCATCTTCTGCTTATGGGAAGATGCATTGAAGCTCATTATGTATCTTTTCGGTTGCAACACGTTGCTTTCGAGAAGATACAAAAGAGCATCTTCTGCTTATGGAAAGATGCATTGAAGCTCATTATGTATCTTCTCGGATGCAACACGTTGCTTCTGAGAAGATACAAAAGAGCATCTTCTGCTTATGGAAAGATGCATTGAAGCTCCTTGTGTATCATTTCGGATGCAACACGTTGCTTTCAAGAAGATACAAAAGAGCATCTTCCGCTCATGGAATGATGCATTGAAGCTCATCATTTATCTTTTCGGTTGCAACACGTTGCTTTCGAGAAGATACAAATGAGCATCTTCTGCTTATGGAAAGATGCATTCAAGCTCATTATGTATCTTTTCGGATGCAACACGTTGATTTCGAGAAGATACAAAAGAGCATCTTCTGCTAATGGAAAGATGCATTGAAGCTCAATATGTATCTTTACGGATGTAACACGTTGCTTTCGAGAAGATACGAAAGACCATCTTCTGCTAATGGAAAGATGCATTGAAGCTCATTATGTATCTTTTCGGATGCAACATGTTGCTTTCGAGAAGATACACAAGAGCATCTGTTGCTTATGGAAGGCTACATTTTGAAATATGTTTGATGTTTTTGAACGGGTGGTATTGTAGTCAAGTGGCACTCTGCCGATAAGCGAAGCTACAGGACCCGGATTGTACTGCAGTAGTTAACTTGATTGATTTCCCTTCCACTGCCCAATTAATAAATTTCTATCGATGGCTATTAACTTGATTGTGATTTCGTTTGATTGAAGCAGTGCGCGCTGCACAGTCATCGAATAAAAAAAGTGATCCACTAGTGAAACATCAAACATTTTTCAAAATGTATCCTTCCATAAGCAACAGATGCTCTTGTGTATCTTCTCAAAAGCAACGTGTTGCATCCGAAAAGATACATATTGAGCTTCAATGCATCTTTCCATTAGCAGAAGATGCTCTCTTGTATCTTCTCAAAAGCAACGTGTTGCATCCAACAAGATAGAACACGACAACTTTTTCTGTGGCTATCAGAAAGTTTAGTAGATACAATATTATGTAATGAAATAGAACACACATATATTGTCCAATTCTACATTTTTAATTGGTACAGTACCTTGGTTTCGTGACCACACAAGTCACATTTTCAAGCTGACAGCTATTATATAATATTTAATTCTAAAATTATGAGACAATCCTGAATAATA